>NC_041342.1:33253944-33312126 GCF_004354835.1 Perca flavescens
ACTGCTATTTGTCTGATTTAAAGGCTTATTGGTACAGAACACCTGTTGTGAGGCCGAAACGTTTAGAAGTCAGAGATTAAATTGTTCAGGTTATGGATCATCTACAGTCTGTTGGTATTAAAATCATAAAAGATCACATGTAGAGAATTTTGACAGGTACTCTGTCTTAATAAAATCAACTGGAGACTGTGTAGGAGCTGATATATCATCTGATAACATTTTATTAAATCGGAATCGGACCACAGTGTTTTGCAACAAACCTGTTCAGCCTGAAGGCTGCTGGAATCAGCTGGAAAACTGTCCCACTTGAGAGCAACAATTTGTCAAAAGCTCTCACAACTACTTTACAGGCGATAACAACAGTTCATCTCCAACACACAGACTATTATAAATGTATAGTAATGGATGTTAGGTGCTCCCCTCCCTGCTCTTTTTTCCTCTGTTGATCTCAGGTGTTCCTGATTTCTGATTGAGGGGGGCCCCTCCCCTGGATATAAGAGAGGCTGGGAGACAGAAATCTGTCTCTGAGACTGAAGCAGCTGATCACCGTTGGTTTCTCTTCTCTTCTTTTGGGTTTCTTTGCTTTGAGGAGGGAGGTCTGGTAGTCTAGTTTTTGTGGCTTTGTTTCTGTTAGTTACTACTTTTTAGTTTATGGGGGGTTCTGGGTCTGAAGGCCCTTGGTGGGTTGGCTCAAGCTTCTTCTCTCCTTTTGTTCTTTTTGACCAGACCTCCAGACTCCCGTAGTTTTGGTATAATCAGTAATAGTTAATTTGTGAATAAATCTTAATTTACTTTAACTAATCCTCAGGTTTGGTGTTATTAGATATGTTGACGTCACATTTAAGTTGCGTTTGCTGTGGCCGTAACATATTTGGGGGCTCGTCAAATGGTCAGGTGTGTAGATCTCTAGAGTGTGGTGTTGATTTGGTGAATACCTTGGTTGTGGTGTTGTGTGATGAGGCCTTCCTGAAGGGTGTGTTGTCAGTAACTACACTGCAACACATAGACATTATGAATTTATAGTAATGGATTAAATATAAAAATGTGAGCCGATACTGGATAAAAACTTTATCAAAGTCAGTAGGATTCATCCTCTGAGAAACCTGAACATCTGAACCAACGATCCACAGCTAGTGTAACAGACTGGAGGTCTGTTAATTTTAAATAAATTAAAATTTAGACTCCCGGCGACACAAACACAGAGAGAAAAATATAAAAAGAGTATTTTAATATTTTAAAAGTTAAGTTTAAACTGAAATTAAAATCACATTCTCCTCAAAAACCACGGAGACAATAAAACCATAGATTGTCCAATATTCTGTCCCAGGGTGAAACAACACCCAAGTCCAGTCCAGCCTGGAGTCAGCTCCGGGTTTCTCCTGGCACGGCCCAGAAGATCTGCTTCAGCGGGGCTTTGAATAGCCGAGTCCAGTCCAGAGATCCAGAACCAGGAATTCTGTGGTGCCGCTCTGCTTCTGTCAGTGGAGAAATGTAAAATCAATGGGTAGTCTGCTCCTAGCCCGGCAACTTTAAACCAGTCTCGGCTGACTAGAGGGACAACTTTCCTTTCTTCTACTTCAAGTGGGCTCATCAACAATACTGCCCCTGTCTGCTGCTCTGCCGTCGGCCCCCTGGATCTGGCACCTTCACAGGAATGAACAACTAGTAAAACGACTCCTTTACCTCAAATGCTAAAACACACACACACACACACATCAGTGTGGGAGAAAAGGACCACTTCACTGCAGAGTCTGGGATT
The DNA here is from genome assembly GCF_004354835.1 of Perca flavescens. NCBI lineage: Eukaryota > Metazoa > Chordata > Actinopteri > Perciformes > Percidae > Perca > Perca flavescens. Next base: position 33,255,704 of record NC_041342.1, read on the forward strand.
CAGCTCCACCAGGGTACAGGAGATCCAGTCAGCAGCAACACCGAGGGAGGAGAAGATCAGCAAGCCAGGCCACTGCAGGACACGGCCCATTCAGAGCATTGTCCCTCCTGGTAAGAGGTCTAGCCTCCTTTTATAGGGACTGGTCTGATCAGCTGGCCAATCAGATCGCTGATGTGAACGGGGTTCTACAGGTGTGTCAATTAGTGATTGTTGTTGCAGTTCATGAAAGATAGAAGAAAGATAAATTGTCCACAGCAAAATATAATAAATTAAACCCACAGCAAACAATATCAGAGTTTTAAAGCAAAAATCAATCAATAACAATTATACAAAATAAACTAAGGTCATCGATCACACTGCTCCACTTGTTTTATATTATATGACACTAGTACAGCATACATACAGACATAAAAGAAGAGACAGTCATGTTAATATGAAGATTAGAGAAACACATCATGGAGCTGGAATATGATCCTGGTTAATAATTTGGACTGGTTCACCTCAGCAGACACATTCAACAGCTGACAGGTTTTTGTATCACTCAGTTTCACTGTGGGAGGCGAATAAATGGTACTACATCTTTGGCTCTGGAACTAAACTGATTGTAACAGGTAAGAATAAACATTTATTTCCTTCAGTTGTTTTATTGAACAAGTTGAAAATGTGTTTTAATGAGTTTCTGTCTCTTCAGGCTTCACATGTTAGTTTTTTCATCATTAGAAGAGAATTCTTGCAGCCATGCAGCTATTGTTACATAAAAAGGTTCATAGTTCCTGAAAACATGTTTAAATCTCACTGCACAACTCCAGTTATTCTTTATTTCTGCTGGAGATTAATCTGATTTATAGAAAAAGTTTAATGAAATGTTAGAAACATACAGTATTTGATCCTCTCAGTTAATCAGCAATAAGATAATATATGATGTTAACCATAATCTAATATATGTCACTAGGACTATTTTGTAAAGAGTATAACTTTAATTAAATTGTTTAGGATAATTAATGAATCATTTTAAAAAGTTATTGTATTTTTATGATGGTACATTTGTCTTTTAGTGCTAGATATATTCATAGGTGAAGACACAAAAATACTGAATATATTACAATAAATGTAACTTATGCTAATAATTTATGTATTTATATATATATATGATACACAATGACATAACAGCTCAAACACACAAATATATTTATTTTTATCTCAGCGTACTTTTAATATAAATAGTATTTGATGATTAACATAATCTGAAGATTTTATTTAAATTGTGTATTAAAGGTAAAATTGTTGTGAAAAAACTATGAAGTTACTGATATATTGATTATTTTTCTTAAGCAAGTAGTAGAGTAAAATATAAAGTGGTAAATATATGTTATATGTAGCCTATTGTAATAATTAAAATGATAATTGTATTTAATGAACAGATAAATATGTAATTTATTTTAATATGTAAGTTAACTCTACAACACTGTTCCTTTGTGTGAAGGTACATTTTATAATTATAATATGTTAATTTACAATCAAGACGATCAAGATAGTCTGTTTATTATATTGCAGTTTTTATTTAAATGTGATATATCATAAAAACAACCGGTTGTCACTCTGAACTGGTAAAATGAGGAGGTTTGGACAGTGTCTGTCAGCGTCTGAAGAGACCCTAAAAACACCTTCAGTGTGTTTGTAGAGAGCTCCAGGGAGAGCAGCAGCTACATGGAGCTTGAATAGGACTTAGCATTAAGAGAGACTACGGTAGAGAGTAGTATGAAAGCCCAAACATCATCATAGGGAGGTTGGTTGGGGGGGTGGATGGGTCAAACAACACAGGACTTTCACCCAGGAGACCGGGGATCGTGTCCCGCGTGTCCCGTTTCCTAAACCCAACCGTCCCGTTCTTGTCCCGCGTGTCATGGAAACGTAAGCCCCCCCCCCATCTTTTCCTAAACCTAACTGAGTCAAAAATGGGCCGCATAGTCCCGACCCAGCACGTTTAGATAAAGGGTGTTTAGATCTGACACTAAAGGAGACTTTTATCATCAATAACAACACCAAAGGCTCCTGACCAAGCGTCTGTATTTTATGAGATGGGAGTGAGAATCTGTTGAATAAAAATCATTTATGGTTTAATGTTAAGATATTTTTTGATGTAAAAATGATTTCTACTCATTCAAAGTCAATCTTTATTGGCTCCTATACAAATAGTTTTTCATTAGACGTTATGAAATGAGGACTTAAATTGTTATATTTGATCTTTATATAAAATGTATAAACACATCATGAACAGAGTCATAGATGAGTTAAAGTTCATACTGAAAGTGGAGGCTGTTATTTAAAAAAAAAAATTATCAAATCTAATTACAATTACTTAACTTACTGGAGAGACAGTGATTTCTGTCTGTTTTTGACCGCATACATTTAAAATATAAATTATTTAAATCTTTGTTGTTGTCATATTTACTTGCCCTACGTGGTGTTTTACTTGCCCCGGGCCATGGGGCAACACTTATTGTTGAACATTTTATTGTAGTTGTGTATAAACGTGAACATTGTTGGTAAAAATTCTGAAATTTTTTTATGAATTGTGTAGTTTCAATAAATATTAAAATATGTTAAATAGATTGTAATAATTCAAAATTGCTCAAGTATTGAATGTGAAAGTTAATGTTATTTATTATAATATAGAAAGATACTGTACATTATATGAAGGACAATGTCATCACTATATTATGTTAGTAATAATAATTATAGTGAATAGACTTTGTACATTAATCCATAATTGTCTTTAGTCCCCATATAAGCCGTGCTGACATGAGATGATCAGTGTGTGTTTGATATGAAGCTGAATCCAGTATATGTAGTGAACTTTGTGCTGTATTGATGAGTAGTTTAGTGATCAGAGTCCATGTAGTTTCCAGGATCAGACTGAATGCAGTGCTGTAAGCTGCTGGTGACTGTGTGAATGTGTGTCTGTGCTGCTTGTTGCTGCTGTCAAACTTCAGATGAGCCGGTAGTGAAGCCCGTGGTGAGCGTGTACCCAGCAGCATCCAGAGCCCACCTGGAGGGGAAGAGCTCCCTGCTGTGTCTGGCCTCAGCCATGTTTCCTCCTCTGGTCCAGTTCTCCTGGAAAAGACGAAAGGAGAATGGTCCTCTGGAGGAGCTGCCCTCTGATGAGGGAGAACAGCTGGTGATCAGAGAGTCGGGACACACCGCCTCCATCTTGCTGATCCATCAGCAAGAGAACAGCAAATATAAATACTGCTGCTATGTCCGCACGAGAAGGGGGGGGCAGTGGAGGCCCAAACAGAACAAGGTGATGAAGGCTCTGTGACTGTGTTCAGCACCAATTTATGTTTAAATGGAGATGCTTCAAAGAACTTGGTTTCATCTTTTCTTCTGCAAAAAAGTGTTTTCAATATTCCACTAATTATTCCACGTAACATGCAGCTGGTTTAATAGGATTTTTCAATTTTCAATAAAACTAACTGGACTTGTTGGATTACCCACATTTTCTTTCCATTCCTTCAACCATATTTGTGTGTAAAACATTGGAAAACAGCTTGCAAACTGATGATTTTGTAAAACAAACTAAAAAAGCAAAGACAAAACTTGCTAAACCAACTACAATCATTAGATTTGAGAAAGGTTTTTAAGTCAGTTTTTAAGCTCACATTCATTCGGTTTAGGTGGTGCCCAAATGCCTTGAATGCAGCACCTTATAGCTTTATAATTAACCCTGAACTCCAAACTATTTACTGCTTTTCTGTTTCAGAGGTTTCTACTCTTCCAGCATCTCCACCATCACTTCCACCAGCAGCTTCTGTCCCGTCTCAGTACCTCAGTACAGTGGAGGTCCAAACAGAACCAGGTAATGAAGGCTTGGTGACTGTGTTCAGCAGTGATTTAGCTTCATGTAGAGACTCTGTCAAAGAGAGCAGAGGAGTGACATTTCTGACTGCAACCCCAAACGTTTCACTTCTTTTCTGTTTCAGAGGTTTCTACTCTTCCACCATCAGCTTCTGTCCCGTCTCAGTACCAAGTGAAGTTGTTCTGTCTGCTGTACACCCAGCTGATAGTGAAGAGTCTGGTGTACTGCTGTGGACTCTCTCTGCTGATGATCCTCAGAAACAAGGGACCATCCACCAGCTGAACACATGCTGACTGTTTTCTGCAAGCCTTTTCTATCTATAAATTCATCTTTGATCAGTATTGACAAATGTCAATTAAGATGTGTTGTAGTTGTCAACCTAAACATACTTATACATAAATACATTTTTGAAGTTACTAAGTGTGAATTCTATATAGTTTTATTTTAATACTATTTGATACTGATTATTTCTACTTTAAATTGTGACTTGTATATTGATAGAAAATGAATGTGAATTATCAGCTGTCTGGTAGGTATTTCATAGTGTATAGCATTTGTTTTAGTTCTTGTTTCTTTTTAATACATTATGCAAAGCTTTGTCAAATTCTTTCATTGTTACGTTCTCAATAAACTGAAAAATCTAAGTTTCTATATTTCATAAGAACCCTCATTTTTATGAATTTGATTTAAATGATCAGAAACAGAAACAACGTCATTGGCCGTGTATGTTGACACCTGCAAGTGATTTGGAAGATATGAATATAAGCAAACAGCTGAACAAAGATGAAACATATATACACACAGCTGTTATATATAAATCAGTAGTCAATATTATCCTTTCCCACACATTCCCAATATGTGGTCAGGGGCGTAGCACAAAATTCTGGGCCCTCTAGAAAGGCATTTTCTATGGGCCCCTCCCCGCATCCACAGCTATTCATTCTAGCATCTTTTTGGGCCCCTTGTTACATGAGGGCCCTGGGTACTTAGTCCCTTTCTCCCTGCCAGTCCAACAACCCCTGTAGGCCTGCAGTAAAAAGGAATGGAACCCAGGACTCTTGATACATGGTGCTGCATTGTTGTATCATGTTAACATGATAACATGGACACTCTAGTTGGGCTTGAAGATGAGATGCAGATGTTTGTTTGAGGGGGTGAAACAACAAGATGACTTCTTTGTCTTTGTGGTTTTTGTTTTGTAGCTCTGATCAATGATAACAGATGTTCCGCTTATTTTTGTAAATACTGCAGTTGAGTTAAATACCATAGAATCATAAAGTATTATAATAAACAATAATGATACAATACTTCACATTCTTATACATCATTTCAACTGTTTTGTAAATTTGGCTTTAGTAGTAAATTAATAATTATTCATGATTTAAGTTGAAAATATGATACGTCTTTTTCATTTTTGCTGAAAAAGAAACATCAATTTGCTTCATTACTAAATGAAGCAGAAATCTATTTTTTAAACATTGGATTTTTATTCTGTTTGTCTATAGGCCTGCAGCACATGGCTGTTTGTTTGTGTTTTATTCACTAAATATTTTTGAATATAAGTTATTATATATGAGACATTTTTCTGAGTACTGAGCACTGAAATCAAACTCCAGTTCCTGGAATGATCCTTTAACCAGAGTGGATGGTTGTAACTGTCATTGTGTTGTTAATGTGAGAAAGGCTGCAGAGCAGAAACCCACACAGCCCGTCTGCTGCAGGAAAGGAAGTGGTGATTCTCTGTCAACAATTTTTTATGATTTCTAATAACCACTGAGAACAGACTCATATCTGCTGCTGCTGTAAACACTCAGGAACTCCTCTTCCTCTCTGCAGCTGTGTGTCTTTTCTCTTGTGGTCTGGAAGCCTTTTTTTCCACTGAGCCCTCTACCCACACACAGTTTAACTGAGCCCAGAGAGCAACAATGATGACCCACCTGGAGGTCACCTCCATGGACTTTATTTAAGGGGATTTTAGCCATCAAAGGTGAACTTTACAGTTTACACTTGGATTTGATGAGAGTCCTCATACAAACATGACAACTCACATGAGTGTTTTCTGATCTGATGTCTCAGTGGTTAATGTCTGCACTGCAAATAAGGAATATTCTTATTAAATATGTATTTATTTGCATACTGTACTTACAATGTTGTACAAGTCAGACTCTGAATGATATCTGAACAAAGCCCTGTATAAAAAAAAAACTTAAGGATATAGATAGAAATGAAAGTGTAAAGTTTGGTTTATGTAAGTGCTACAGAAGTAGAGATTTCTGGCTCAAAGTATTAGAAGAAAACCTTTAAAGATAAGGATTATAAAATGTTGATATTTGGATTACAGGGTTAATATAAAAAAAATATATATATATTTTTTGGGCACTTTTAGGCCTTTACTTCCACAAAACAGATGAAGACATGAAAGAGGAGAGAGAGGGGGAATGACATGCAGCAAAGGTCAGAGCCGAAGCAAACCCCTACATATATGAGCGCCTGCTCCACCAACCGAGCCAATCCGGCCACACAGGGTTAATATTTTAACTAATAGATATCACCATGAAACCTCCCCAGTTGATTACCCACATTAAGAATATTAGTTTTTGTATTACGAGTTTTCTGAGATTTAGTGTTTAATATTGTTAATGTATCAGTAATAATTGTGAGATTTGGACTGTTGGTTTGAGAGAACAAACATTGTGAAGGAGTCACTTTGGGCTCTGGGTAATTTGTGATGTACTTTTCTCACTATTTATACAAACCAATCAATCAATTAATGAAGAAAATAATCAGCAGATGAATCCAGAATGAAAATAATCATCAGTTAAAAGTTCAGATCAACCAACTCCAACAGTAACATCCTGCTTTTACATTAACGCTGAGTATTAATAATCTAATTTATAATATTAAAACAGTCACAGGGGACATTTTAACTTTCAAACTACATTTCACTGATGATACTTACAGACTTTCACTGAAGGAACATTTTCAATGCAGGACTTTTACTGTAACAGAGTATTTGTAGTGCGTGGTATCAGTACTTTTACTGCAGTCAAGTATCTGAATGAAACTACTGTTGTTACTGAGTAGAACATTTCCTTCACACTGCTGCCCCCTAGTGTCTGCAACAACAAACTGATTCACACACACAGCATTTACTGTAAGGGTGAAGGTTTCTATGTACGAACCATCAACCAAAACAAATTCCTAGTAAGTGCTACTTACCTGGCAATAAATCTCCTTCTGATTCTGATTCTTAACTTCATCTGTTTCCATTCAATTATTTTATAGGATGCAAGAATGCAGTAAAATAAATCTAAACTAGATTCAGTTTACCATCAGCAGACTCAAACACAATCTGTGGATTTGTTTTAGTTTTTACTGTTTTTTTTCTGCTTGGGTTGGAGATGTGATAACATTCTGTGTTTTATTTTATTTTCTTAAATGTGTTTAAAATCTGTGAAAAATCAGCAGAACTCTGCGTCTGCAGATTCAGCGTGGCCCTGATGATCACATATGACAAAGGAAAGATTACTTTCTTTATCAATTCATCTGCTGATTTGGTCTATAAACCATCAGATAAAAAGAGAAAGATGTCTTGATCACTTAAAATATTCTGTTTATTCAGTTGACTGTAAAACAAACTCAAATTTGAGACTTTGTTTTGCATTTGTGCTTGAAAACTACTAAAGCAATCAATTGATTATGAAAATTGTTGCAGATTGATTTTCTATCAATTGACTAGTCAATGAATGGACCAAATATTGCTGCTGCTGCTGCTGTCAGGAATCAAACTTTGACTCTGACTTTGTAAAAACACACAACTGCTTCAAACTAGGTGTCCTAGTTGTGTTTCTTCCTGTTTTATTTTGTCAATTCATTCCCTGTGTTCCTGTTTCCTTGTTATTTGTTCATGGTTATGTTTTCCCCGTGTTCTTTCTGTGTTCTCTGTTTTCTTTTCCTACTTCCATCCTTGTGTATGTTTTCATGCTTCAGTTTCCTGTTTTGCCTCCTCGTCTTACCTCTCTGCATTTTTGACACTAGGCCTCTTAAACACTCGAAAATGGAGATACAAGACAAGAACATTTCTGTACTTACAGGTTCACTCTGTACTGTACCCTCGTTGTCTGAGCATTTTTATTACATGTGTCTTTTCCTGTGTCTGTAGTTTTGTTCTTAGTGTTTTGGGATTTTCTTTTTGCCAGTTTTAGACCTGCTTGCTTCCGGACACTTTTTGTTGTTGCTATTTTATTTAATCAACCTTTAAAACATTACGCTGCCTCCTTGTCTTAACTCTCTATATTTGTGTCCAAGACTGCACAAATCCTGACACTAGGCCTCTTAAACACCCTCAAAAATGAAGATACAAGACAAGAGCATTTCTGTACTTACAGGTTCATTCTTTAAAATGTTCTGCATTTGAAGCCCTCTGGTGGCTGAGGAGACTCACTGCTTCAAACTACATGTCTTGTGTTTCTTTATTTGTGTTTTTCTTGTCTATTTTTTGTTGTTTCTTGTATGAAGTGTTGGAGAAAGTATTCTGATCCTTTACTGCAGTAAAAGTAATGTAAAAATACACTGTTACAGTAAAAGTCCTGCATTGAAAATGTTCCTTCAGTGAAAGTCTGTAGGTATAATATTAAAGTTAGTTAGTTAGGTAATGGACATTTTGAGCCTCACTAGTTAACTAGATGATGATAAAGAGTAAATAGTGAGAGGTGTTGTTCAACTAGTGAGACGAGATGTCTAACTAGTGCTGACAAAGACTGAAATCATTGAGGAAACTGACGTCTAATATCAAGAATATGAAATAAATGTTTGAGTGCATTTTTCACATTTTTACCCTTGAGGTTGAAATGGTACAAATGTGTTCTCTCTTTCATGTTGTACCCTTAAATTAGTCGAAATGTACAGTTCTGGCCTCTTTAAAAACCAATATTGTACTGTTAGGGGAACATTTTAAAGAGTGAACATGTAAGTACAGAAATGCTGTTGTCTTGTATCTCCATTTTGGAGTGTATTTAAGAGGCCTAGTGTCAGGATTTGTGCAGGCTTGGACCCCAAAATGCAGAGAGTTAGGCTGGCTTCACACTGGCTGCGTGGCGTGAGCGTGTCAGCTGCGTGGCGTGTCCGTTTTTATTTGGGTTCCCATGGTAACAGGCCAGAGCGTGCACACTGCCTGCGTGACACGTACGTCTCAGGCGCGGCTCGAGTCGCACCAAAAACGCCTGCATGCGTTTCCAGGCAAAATAGAATAAAAAAAGATGTTTATATGTCATTATTGACATTAATACATATTAATAAATAACATGTTGATGTTTTGAAAGTCTCGAGGTTTTGACATAAATGCAAATATAAATGTAATATAAAAAGATTATAATAAATAAGTATCCATTTTCAAATATTGCACCTGTCCATACAGAACAAAATACTTTGTAGCCTCTTTTGCCGTCAATACTGCCAACGTTGTCTTTGCTGTAATCAAATGAGTATATATTTATGTTTAACATGAAGTATACTACTGCTTGAGTGCAGTAAATGAATGGAAAACAATGTGTCCAGACAAGGCTAGCAGCAGGAGCAGCAGCGCGTCAGACACCTTTCTGGTGTGAACAGACAGTAAACGAAAATCCAGAAACACTAGGAACAACACTACAGTCGCAGGAAAAGACACACATTACAAGTTCTCTCACACTACACTGCTCCTCCGCTCTCTTCACTGTACCAGTTGCATCCGGAACCGGTTCAAGACACCAGAACTTACATACAGGGCCACGAAGGGATCAGCCCCAGCTTACATCATCCAGAACATGGTCCAATCATATACCCCAACCCCCCCACTTCGCTCTGCATCAGCCAACCTGCTCGCTGCCCCCTCACAGCGACGGAGAACTAATCACTCAACAAAATCTGTCCTGGCTCCCAAATGGTGGGATGAGCTCCCTATTGGCTTCAGGATGGCCCAAAGCCTAGCTAAAAACACATCTCTTCTGACTACACGTCAGATAAACATGAAGAAGGAAAAGAAGAGAAGAGGGGAAAATGATATATATATATATATATATATATATATATATATATATATATATATATATATATAAAAAAACCCTATTTCTTGAAGCTGCACTTTCACATGTCTCTTTGTAGTTTTGCTTATTTAAAGCTAATGTACTTACACTTACTACTTGTTGTTTGGAGTTTGCACCTTCAGGGTTGAAAGCACTGTGGTGGCAAATTTTATTTTAACCATTTGTTTAATGATATTAACCATTTGTTTAAAGATTGTTTTATAACACCACAAGATTAAGCTTCTTCATGTGTAGATTCAAAAGACTCCAAGTAAAATAGTTGGCAACCGTGAACTATAGCCTAGAGAGTTATTTAGTTTTACTAGCCTCAACCTTCTCACATTGTTGACTTTTTGCTTAGATAGAAGTGGAGAAGGCCGATGACTGTTTACAACAGTGAGAACTACGTAGGTTTCTGTCTCCTGAGATAAAAGTGTTGTTTAGGCTAATGTTAAGAACAGAGAGCAGAGGGGAAGGTGAGACAATGGTGTGACTGTTAATGATGTCCTCTCTTCAACTATGGCAATACTAAAAGATACATTGAGAGGGGTGGCTTAACAGAGGTCTTCACTATATAATGTTTGGATTTTAGGTTAGAAAGACATTTTCAGTTGTGCTGTGTGTACCTTTGAAACAGTTTTCTCCATTTGCAAATGTAAATAAATACTCAAAGACCGAACTTTGGTTTAATTCTCAAACGGTCATTATTCGTTTTGATTTTATCATGAATATCACTAACGCTGCTGCTTCAAGGAAAACTTCCACTTTTGGGAAGTGAGTAACTGGGTATTGTTTTTGGGTCATTAGATAGGACAAAGATATAACTGAGGTTATGAATGACATCTTTTGGCAGACACGGACAACGTCGGACATATTTATGATTGAATTCTCATATGGTGATAAGACAATTGATTGACGGACAAGACCAGTAAGAGAACTGTCAGAACAGTAGGCAAGGCCTAAAGAATTAATCTACGAAACTGATAGCACGTTTCCTGATTAAAGAGGCGGACTGCAGAGTAAAACAAAACCAAAAATAGTTAACTATTTAAGAGATTTTTGACTGCAGGATCGCACCGGGTTTTTCCTACAAGTTTCCCGAGCAAAAAACTAAACTCTGTAAACTCTCTAAACGAGTTCTGGACCCTTTAAGGACAACTTGCAGGACGGTCTGCGTTGTAACGTTACTCTAAAAGAGCCTCTTGATTATTTAGAGACTATTAATTGACTATTTTGTCCGCAGGGCTGTACACGGGTTTTCACGCAAGTTTCCCGAACAAATAACATCGCGGTGTGGTGACGATCACATCGACCAAGACATAGTATACTATAAAGTCCACGAATCAATTATTGGAAACAAAATTTCCCGTTCCAGTGATGCAACTGGACCCATAGTGGGTGAAATGACTCATAAATATGGACCGGATTGTTTGCGATGTCTGTCATAACTGGTCATAAAGCTTTGGCTTTCTGAGAAACGGATCTTTGTGTACAAAGACACTGAGAATGTTAAAGCAAGATTTTAGAAGAAGTAGAAAGAAAATTAAATCAATAATTAAGAAAGAGGATTTAATGCTACTGAGTAAAGGAAAAACAAAGAATGTTTTAAGATATAGATAAAATAGTGAGACAGGGAAAGATTGCAAAAACACACATGCACCAATAACCTCATCAGTTCTAACCAAAGCCTATTTCTGAGCTTTCTCTAAAAACCAGGAAGACAAGCTGGAGAAACGGAGGGACGAAGAGGACACAAACTCAACAATCGGACAGGACCAACAGCATAAGTCACACCTGCATCGGGTGGAAAGACCAACGAGTACGTGAGAAAACCATGTTTGAAGCGTTTGGCTGCATGTTACAACCGGCGGGTGGGCAACATATGGAGCACGGACCCGAAGAAAAACCAGGTTGCTCCCACAAAGGACGTGGTCGAGCCAGAGAGAGGCCGAGGCGGGTACCGTGGGCAAAATGGTGAGCCCTACAACCGAGACCAGTGTTTGTACTGCAAGGACTTTGGACATTGGGTATGTAAATGCCCAAGAAAAAGCAAAACACCTCCGACAAAGAACAACACTTGTCCCTATTTGACTGAGTCCAAAAGCTGAGGAAGGTAGTGCTACCACACACACACACTCGCTTCATGCAATGAAGAAATGCTTTGCACTGATACACTGTTTTTGTTTTTGCTATTAGGAACAATTGATAGGTCAGAAAGTTCTGAAAAATAATCTATTCAGTTAAACAATTATAGTATGTTATCTTCTGAAACCTAGAAGAAAATACTGAGTGTAAAGTTAAAGGGGTTCCACTCACATAACTTGATTATTAGAGCTATAGATTTGACACTGAAGATTATTTGGTCACTCTATTTGGTCAATTGCAGTTACAGATCAAACAGTAAGAGAACAATTCTCTGTTCCTCTCTCCTGTACATGGGAAAAAAAAATTCTTGGTGTATGAAGGTTCCACTTATTTGGTTTAGGTAGTGATTTAATGTGCACTTTTAACATTGGTTTAACCTCAACACCTGACGGATTGAGAATTTCTCCTAATGTTCAACTGATGTAACCACGTTAATTACAGTGTGGCTAAAATGACCTCACTGAGGTGGCGTCTGTAATCAGCCCTGCTTCTGACTGCATGAAACCTGACAACCAATACATCACTCAAGGCTGCATCTGCTTTTTATCCCTCATGAAAAGTATATTGGTGCAGTGCTGTTTTCATGTAAAATGAACAGAATAGCAGCTTGTTCAGTTTAGTGTTAACAATTCGATTTTTACTTGAGCCGGTCACCTAGAATGTCTGTACACGTTCCTGATGTCACTGTAAGACTTTTGCTGCCAAAGCTATTGAAGCGTTCGTGAATATGAAACTGGCTCTGCAGTCTTCCCCGATGCTGGGACTGCTATGGAGTTATATTCCTATCTTTATTCAAGAGCGCATTCTTTCAATTTGAGAGCATTTCTCACTGATATTACGTTCAGATTTTGTAATAATTTCCCTCAAAACCTTGCTCTCACACTCAAATGGTCATGCTCGCGCTTGGATTTGCTCTGCTTGTGCTCAAACTTTGTGCTCGGACTCAGATATGTTGTTCTGTGGACAGATTTCCTGCTTTCAGCTTTGAACCTTCTCCTCGCACTCAGCCTGATTCTGCGCGCTTGCAAATCTGCTGCTCTCGGATATCTGCTGCTCTCGGATCTCTCCTGCGCGCTTGGATTTTTCTGTGTTACAACACTATCAAAATTCCACAACCAATAGAATGCCAGGTGTAGGGTTGACCAATGAAATGATCCCTGCCCCGTTGAGGGTGCGTTCGTTTTATGTGAGAACATCCGTTGCGGCCGGCTCCTCTGTAACCATGGGTCTGTAACCCAAGTTTATTTAACCCCGCCGTCCATCGCTTTATTATTAGTATATGTCAATAATGTGCACAGAATGGTCGACGGTCTTTCACCTGCACCCATAAGGAAACGGGAGAAAGCTTTGAAGTGGGACATATCAAGTTACGTAGCTACACAACTATGAGGGTGAGTAACATAAATTAAGCACATAGCATATGGCGCTAGCCATAGCTAGCCTAGCTTGATGTCCGTAAACAAATAGCTTTTCTTTATATCGGTAGTTTAGCTAGCTAGATAGATTGAACGACATACTGTATGACGGACAGTATGTGTGTATTTACAACTGGTATTTAATGACCCCACTTTGTAATTTGTCCTCGTTTGGTTAACCATGTTCCTGGGGATTTGGCTAATTTCAGACATACTACCATACAGCCTAGCTTGATGTCCGTAAACAAATAGATTTTCTTCATAGTTTAGCTAGATTGAACAACATATGACCGACAGTATGTGTATTTTTTGTTTACAAATTTTAATGTAACACGTACCATGTCAGTCTGTTAATCTCCTGATTACGGTAACAAATTGGGACACCTGTAGTTAAGTTTAAGGAATCACAAATATTACATGCATTCCTTTTGTCACCTTTTGACCCTGATGAAGACTACGTTGAAAAATTTTTTTTTAACAAATCAAAGGACGAGTATGAGTTTTCTTTTGTCTACTGGCATATACGAATGTCCAGTGGCTGTCACCTTGACTGATAAACTACAGAAGTTTTTCAGAAATTCTAACTCAAAAGCTCACATTCATGTATCTTTGTCTCCAACAGAAGAGGAGACAGACCTAGGACACCTTGTGACTATTTGTAAAAATTGACTGACTGGACTGACATTACTGATAATGTGTTTATTTGTCTCCATCGACAGGAGACTATAGAAAACCTATACGACATCGTAGGCCTTGTATTCACAGTGTTTTACATATTCAGTGAACCTGTGACTACAATAGATGCATATTCACACGGTAAAAACGCCATTTTATCTACTGATGTTTCACCACCTTTTGTCTCAGGTACAGCGTTATCTCTGGGCAAAACACACAAATGTGACGTGGATTGATAGACAAATTGTCAACCTGTAGTCATCAAGCTGCGTTCGGACTACAGGCCCCAGAAACATCAGTACACGCTAAAACAGGAAGTAATCAACAGAAATCCGACCGTGTTTTTAACTCTTTGACGGATGGGGTTTATAGTTCCATGTTTAGATTCTCCAACACGTACACTTATTCTCTCAAGTAACATAAATAAGAAGAATCATTTTTATTACAAATGTTAAAGTTTTGTTTCATTCAGGACCTTCAAGCAGTAAATGCAGTGGGTCTATGCTCGAGCACCTAATGTCTCCCACAGCTAAACATAACATTCTGCAGGGAATGTTAAAGGTTTTGATTCTCTGTTGTTTCGTCTAACGTTTTTCTTTCCTCAGAGTTCAAGTAGAAAAGACAGTAAATATCGTTTTATAGTTCTGGGTGATGGTAAGCTGTACACCTTGACACACCTTTCAGGAATACATTGAGTTGTTAATTAATGATGTCATAAATTACAGAAAGAATAACAGTGTGTTTATATGTACCCGGGAGAGATCCTTCTTTCTTTGACAGAGGACAGCCAGATGAGGAGACACACACACACACACACACACACCACACACAGATAAGGCACAAGCTAAAACTAAACATGAGTAGTACAAGTGAAATTTTGGTTTAAAGAAAAAATATGTGATATGTTTCCCGTAACAGGTAACGATTTTGATAAAGAAATTATTTATTGAACTTTTGTTACGGATAAACAGGATTTGCTGTTAAACCTAGAACAATGTTAAGGATTAGAATATTAAACAGATTATTTATATTGCTTTTGAGTCATGAGCTTTGTCATGTCTCCAAAAGGAGGGATATAGTAGCAATGATAAATAAGGGGTTTAATAAAGTAGCAAGGGAAATAAATAGTGTTAAATAATTTTTCTAAAGACGTTTGAAACACTTGTTGTGACATCACTGTAGCTCCAGTTTAAAAGACCTTGAATAACCTAGAATAGTTAACAACTGTACATTTAAAGAAAAAAATCTGCTTAGCTGAGAACAAAATTGACAAAATTGATAGTTCAACTGTAAACAAAAGGATCATCTACCCCCTGATTGACACAGTAGTGTAAGGGGATGCAATAGTAATTGTTTTTGTTTTATTGGTTCCGATTTGCTCCAAAGAATTTTGCTCTAAAGATTTTCTTTATTTAGACATACGTAGGGAGAGGCCCATAAACAAAAACACCTATTTCTTCCACGGCTGTATAAGGGAAATGATAGGATAGGTTAGGTTATTGCGTGATAATTTTCTTCTGCTCTTTTGGCCATGAGAATCCAGGTGTCAAGCCTGGGGATTCCATGGTGATAACAACTTCAGGAGGAAGGATTGGCAGATAGACGGTGAAAGAGACCATCGCGATCGTTCCAGTGACACAGGGCAGTGAAAGGTTCCAGGGAGAGTCACCTGGATACACGCATCACTACAAAAGGTTCCGGAGGAGAAGAGGAGGACAGGTTTTTCTACAACCTGCAACAAGTGACGAGCAGATCTTCTGCTGAGTCAACTACGAGGGAAATCGATTCAGAGATCAGCCTGACAGAAGACAGCAGTGATAGTGATCTCTTCTCTGACAACCACAGCACATTCTCTGACAGTGACAGCAGAATACACTTCATAATTGTAGAGGACACACCACCTCTCTCTCTCTGAACACACACACACTCACTGCACATTATTTTGAGGAACTGTTGACATTCCTCTGAGATAAACACACACACTTTCAGAGCAGATGGACAGAAAGGACTGGAACAGGTACCCTTCAAGAAGAACATGGGGGGTTTTCCACATTTGTAGTGTGATTATTATGAGTTTCTATTGCATTTATGGTTTTTGCATTTTATTTTTGATGAGAGAAAAGTATGATAAATCAGGTGTAACCATTCCTCCCAACATTTACATACACCAACACACTAGGGTGACTGGAGGAAAAGACAGGTGATGCGTTCACTACTTTCCATATCAATGAGAAAATGGTGGTTGGAATACAATAAGTACTAGTACAGAGCTAATATTACTGTAATTATTAACTTACGTCCACTCTTATGTTCCAATAACAGGCATTAGGATGGTTGGTATACGAATGCTACTAAATTGGGGCTAATTGGGGTTTTGTACCTTATGTGGTTCCTCATGACCACACAATCTCAACTGATAAATTATTGATGAAAGAAAGTAAATTATTCCTAAACAGCAATATTGTGAATATTGAACAAAGTTAAGTATAAAGACCTAGGCCATTTTGTTGTGCTTTAGAACTTAGGAAAGGTTTGATTAAGACTCTTGAAAGATTATCTAATAGATACATTTTATACTAAGGAATGACTTGGGTTTAGTTAGGAAATGTATGCGTGATGTAGGTCATAATGATTTTTGTTCACTATTTCTTCGCTCACAGAAATAAGCTATTTCCAGTGAAACTACACACATAGAATAACTGAATTTTATTTGTGCTGTGACTGCACTTAATTATGTTAGAGACAAGGAGGGGTCAGTCTTATTCTGATTCTTCTCAACTTTCACTCTGTGAGAGCTTTGATAATTGCACTGAGCGTGTTTGTTTTATTCTTTGACGTGGATGCTTGCTACTATTTAAAAGAGGTTTTTTTTTACCTTTCCATTTAACAGGTAAGAAATAGAAATGAATATCCATAGGGTTGAATCTTTAAAAGTAAAATTTATTTTTGTGATTATTTTGTAATCAAAAGGGTGAACTGTGGTGGCAAATTTTATTTTAACCATTTGTTTAATGATATTAACCATTGGTTTAGTAATTGTTTTATAACGCCACAAGATGTAACTTCTTCATGTGTAGATTCAAAAGGCTCCAAGTGAAATAGTTGGCAACCGTGAACTATAGCCCAGTAGAATTATTTAGTTTTACTAGTTTGAACCTTCTCACATTGTTGACTTGTTAGCAGACGAAGTCGAGAAGGCCACAAACCGTGTATCCTTCTGCCTCCTGAGATAAACTGATGTTTAGGCTAATGAAAAGAACAGGAGCAGAGGGGAAGGTGAGACAATGGTGTGACTGTTAATGATGTCCTCTCTTCAACTATGGCCATGCTAGAAGATACATTTAGAGGGGTGGCTTAACGGAGTTTCTTCACTATATGATGTTTGGATGTTTAGACTTTAGGTTAGAAAGACATTTTCAGTTGTGCTGCGTGTACCTTTGAAACTGTTTTCTCCATTTGCAAATGTAAATAAATACTCAAAGACCAAACTTTGGTTTAATTCTCAAATGGTCGTTATTCGTTTTGATTTTATCATGAATATCACTAACGCTGCTGCTTCAAGGAAAACTTCCACCACATGTCCCCTTCCTCTGTCTTTGTGTTGGCGTTCTAACCTCCGGTGGATTTGTGAGGACTTATGGTTAACTGCTCCTCAGATCTCTGCAGGGTAAATCCAGACAGCTAGCTAGACTATCTTTTGAACACAACTTTTGAACGTACAGGTTCCACCAAAACAAGTTCCTTCCCCGAGGCTATTTTGCAGAAGCACTATGGCTCTGTCCGCCAAAAGATGATTTTGATTGGTTTAAAGAAATGCCAAGAAACCAGAGCACATTTTCCCCCCATCCAGGAATGCTGTGTGGACTAGCCAGACCTTCCTCCGCAGCGCTGTGGAGGAAGGTCTGACTGTAAGAGACTAGGGCTGGGCAATATATCGATATTCGTAATATCGTGATATAACACAAGTTTCGTCATTTTCTGGATTTAAAGGCTGCATTATATTAAAGTGATGTAATGTTTTGAACTGACCAGACTGTTCTAGCTGTTCTGTTATTTGCCTTTACCCATGTATAATTATTTATCAAAAATCTCATGTGTAAATATTTTGTAAAAGGACACCAATAGTCAAACCTACAATATTGCCACAACATTGATATTGATGTATTTGGTCACGAATATGACGTCGCCCAGCTCTCATTACCATACCAGACTATCATGGCTAATATACGAACAGATTCAGAAGTACTTATAAATTAAAGGCAGAATATCTACATTTAACTTCCTAAGGAAGTACACACATTGATTTCAGCACTTGCTGCACTTCTCCCGACACAAAATATGAGACCAGTACGCCTCACAAGGTCAGTCTCACAGGCATTCTTTCCAGTCCCTCCATACAAAAAACAACTATGGTCAGAAATCCTTTTTTTATACATACACCAAAATTTGGAATGACATTCTCACATCACATCAGAACACTTTCATCCATCACGTATTTCAAAAAGTCATACAAACGGTTTCTTCTTGATAGTCACACTTGCACACATTGATTGTTTATGTATTGTTCTAGTCTTGTTTGTCCGTATTGATGTTTTAGTTGTCTGTATCTGTCTAGCCCATGCTAATGTCTTGTACACATGTTTTTGTCCTCATGTTCTGAAACTGTGTTCAATGTTCTATGTTGCTGCAGAAAAGGAACCTGCTGGAAACCAGTTTTTAAACTGAGTCATGCCCGTTTATATTGTAACTTAATTGTTGCTTTTAACTTTCCTGTATAATAAATTAAATGAATGAATGACTTGAAACCTTCTTACACACCACATTTGGCATCAAACTTCAAATACTCTGTTAAAGTAAAAGAAAATAAATCTAATTCAGATTTGGACATTTTTCACAGCATTTTTGCATTCTATAAATTGATTAAACAGTAAATCGAAACAGATTAAAGTCAAGTCAGCAAGATGCAGCCCATAGGTAGAAGAAATGTAGTATTAGTAGGAGCACCAGCCACAGTAGTAGTAGTAATGCCTGGTAATAGAAGTATTGGGCTACATCCCAAGTCCTTACATTGCATCCATGTTTTCTTCACTTGCTTCCCTTCCTCGTGTCTTAGTCCCTTATTCCCACCGAGGGAGCATGGGAGGGAGACATGAGGAAATCCTGCGAGGAGAGGAAAGTTTTCATTTCAATTCAATTTTATTTATACTATCAAATCATAACAAGAGTTATCTCGAGACACTTTACAGATAGAGTAGGTCTAGAGCGCACTCTATAATTTCCAAAGCCCCAACAATTACAGTAATTCCCTCAAGAGCAAGCATTAAAAAGTGGCTATTGCGACAGTGGCGAGGAAAAACTCCCTTTTGGGAAGAAACCTCGGACAGACCCAGACTCTAATCAGTTTGTTGTTGCAGACACTATGGGGCAGCAGTGTGAAGGAAATGTTCTAGTCAGTAACAACAGTAGTTTCATTCAGATACTTTACTGCAGTAAAAGTACTGATACCACACAGTACAAATACTCTGTTACTGTAAATGTCCTGCATTGAAAATGTTCCTTCAGTGAAAGTCTGTAAGTATCATCAGTGAAATGTAGTTTGAAAGTT
Source organism: Perca flavescens (assembly GCF_004354835.1). NCBI lineage: Eukaryota > Metazoa > Chordata > Actinopteri > Perciformes > Percidae > Perca > Perca flavescens. The sequence continues at coordinate 33,275,465 of NC_041342.1, forward strand.
AAAATGTCCCCTGTGACTGTTTTAATATCATAAATTAGATTATTAATACTCAGCATTAATGTAAAAGCAGGATTTTACTGTTGGAGTTGGTTGATCTGAACTTTTAACTGATGATTATTTTCATTCTGGATTCATCTGCTGATTATTTTCTTCATTAATTGATCGATTGGTTTGTAAAAATAGTGAGAAAAGTTCATCACAAATTAGCCAGAGCCCAAAGTGACTCCTTCACAATGTTTGTTCTGTCAAACCAACAGTCCAGACCTCACAATTATTACTGATACATTAACAGTATTAACTAGTATTAACTACATAAAAATAAATCAAAGTTAAACATGAATTAAAAAAAATATTTAAACTAAATTAAAAATTACTCCAAACAATTATTGACATGATTAAAAGAAAATAAAAAAATCTAATTTAAGGAATGAATTCAAATTATTAAAAACAAAATGAATAAAATTGTTAATGAAATAAATTAAAAATAAATTAATAAACATATGTGAATATTTCATCCTGAAATGTAACATTTCTACTATTATATTAACTTTATTAAAATTAATAAAAGGTTTTAAATAAAAAAATACTTCAACCATCAAAATAGTTTCACATTCATTTTCTGTATTTTATATAATTTCATCAGATAAAATGCTCCACCTGTTTTTAAACTCAGGCAGCAGCCTTATCTGTGTGCTGCAGGGGCTGATGGGAGATGTGAGGAGCTGTTAGAAACCACGTGGCCCTCGTCTGATCTCACAGCTCGTCCTTGTTTGGCCTCAGCTGCATCAGAGCTCCACTTCTCCCCAGGTTCACCAGAGGAAACACCACTCAACTAAATGCTTTTCCTCCCAGCTGCTGCTCTGTGCTGTCTGTGTTCAGGTGAGTGTTTCCAGCCAATCAGGAGCCAACAAACTCCACCTTTAACAAACACTGGCTCACACTCACCTTCATCTACCTGTCTGTTTCTCTACAGCGCTGGCTGCCATGGCAACACAGCTGATTCAGGATGATTTAACATGGACCAGGAGAGTTGGTGGAAATGTCTCCTTCAGCTATCGAGGCACTGAGCAGTGTGATAGCAGAATACCTTATGTATACTGGTACCAGAAGAGAGACACAGAAACATTCACAAGGATTTTGTATATTGACAAGAGCAATGGTAACATAGGGAAGGGATACAATCATCCTCAGAAAGATGATTTCTCTGCTGTGAATGAACAGAATGGCTGGGAGTTGCAGATCCAGAAGGTTAAACTCGATCATTCAGCCACCTACTACTGCTCCTGTTATAAACATGCTCCCCACAGTGAGAAATGCTCCCTGCAGCCTGAACAAAAACCTCCAGATGAACAGATGTCAAACAGTGTTTGTGACAGGAAGAGATCAGTAAACCACAGCCCAGGTTCACATATTTCACCTCCATCTCAGCCAGAGTCACTAACAGTGTTGGGCAGTAACTAGGGGTGTGACGAGACACTTACTCCACGAGACGAGACACATCACGAGATTGGGTTCACGAGAACGAGACGAGACGAGATTTTTAAAAAAAATTTAAAGAAATCCTCAATGATGAAATATATGAATGGAAAATAGTTTTTTTATTCAACTGACCTTGGCTTCTTTGTAGAGGTTTGGGACTACAGTGCGAGTTAAATGCGCACGTGATGGGATGACGTACTGTACCTCGTTTCCAGTGTGTGGAGGAGTCGCCGAAATCCAACATTTTCCACCACAGAAAATGGCCTCATATCAGCTGCAATGAAATCGCCTATGTCCCTCGTTATTGCCGTGGCTCTTGCACTTACCGGTGGCAGAGATGCAAAGGCTTTTAGAGTTGTTTGCCCTTTTAATGTTTTCGTCATGGGGTGCAGTAGTTAGTAGAGAGCTGTGGTGGTGCTGTAAGTGTTTTTGCATAGTGCTCGTGTTAGCCGTGGTATACGGCATTTTTTCTTACAATGTTTACATATTGCGCTCGTCTTGTCTGTCACTCTTTCGCCGTTTATTATTTCCGCAGGAAAACCAAAATGTTGCCACACAAATGATTTAAAAGTGGCAGGGGGATCTTCAATAGTAATTTCACGCTCCATCACGCTGACATAACATCGCCTCACGAGACAACTTTTCACCTCGACGAGAAATCTCGTCACATTTTAATCTCGCGAGATCTCGTAAAACGAGATCTCGTCACACCCTTAGCAGTAACGCATTACTAAGTAATCTATTACTGTTATATTATTAGGATACTTTCCCCAGTAATGAGTAGTGTAAGGGATTGCAATTTCCAAAACAGTAATTATATTACAGTTATTAATCCAGTTAGAAAGTAATATAGTAATATAACAGGTACAATAACTAATTAGTTTTGATACTAAGTAATATATAAGGTAATTTTACTTTTTTAAGTAGTAATAACTAACAAGTAACTGATTCCAATTCCTGAGTAAGTTGTCTAACACTGGTCACAAACACACTGAACTGAGCTGAAGTTTCTTTTCTTAACAACACAGAGAAACAATAATAAAAGATCTGAAACAGAAAACTATACAAATAATTAAATTAATAATACAAATAAATGTATGTACATGTGATGAAAACTTAAATAATTCCTTTTTTGAAAAGCAGTTCTTGATTACAATCATTTAGACAAAATTGTCAAAATGATGAAACCAAAAACAAGCTTCAACATTTAAAGATTAAAATGCTCTGATTTGACCTGCTGCAGGAATAAAGTCTATTCCTCCTCACAATGCTGATCTGCTCTTAATGCAAACACTTCCTGTGTCTCCTTCACAATAAAGGCTTTGCAGACACATTTCTAACATCACATGTTGGAACTGATTTCAGCAGATTATCTCACTTTGGTCTTTTCATCCAACCAGAACTTTGATCCAGAACCAGAGACCAGACATGATGTTTATGGTCCGCAGAGGACAAATCCTAATATTTATACACATTTTAAGATGTCTTATAAACTGTTAATCAACAGAGAAATGTCTAATGACAACATGTGACAGAATATGGATTGAAGATATTTGAAGGTTTTAAAACAAAGTATAATTATATTAATGTCAAACCCTATATATATTCATCCAAACACTGAAATCACTTTGAATGAATGATTAAATTGCAGCAAACCTTTTCATCCAATAATGTTAATTTCAGCTTTAATATTTCCGACCTTAAGTTCAGCTTGTTGTAAGTAACTACACTGCAACACACAGACATTATAAATTTATAGTAATGGACTAAATATAAAAATGTGAGCTGATGATGTTACTGGATAAAAACTTATCAAAGTCAGTAGGATTCATCCTCTGAGGAACATGAACGTCTGAACCAACGATCCACAGAGACACTCTGCTAGTGGGTCTAAAAAGGACATAAAAGAAGACAGTCATGTTAATATGAAGATTAGAGAAACACATCATGGAGCTGGAATATGATCCTGGTTAATTATTTGGACTGGTTCACCTCAGCAGACACATTCAACAGCTGACAGGTTTTTGTATCACTCAGTTTCACTGTGGGAGTCGGATGGGGTTACTTGATCTTTGGCTCTGGAACTAAACTGATTGTAACAGGTAAGAATAAACATTTATTTCCTTCAGTTGTTTTATTGATCAAGTTGAAAATGTGTTTTAATGAGTTTCTGTCTCTTCAGGCTTCATGTTAGTTTTTTCATCATTAGAAGAGAATTCTTGCAGCCATGCAGCTATTGTTACATAAAAAGGTTCATAGTTCCTGAAAACATGTTTAAATCTCACTGCACAACTCCAGTTATTCTTTATTTCTGCTGGAGATTAATCTGATTTATAGAAAAAGTTTGATGAAATGTTAGAAACATACAGTATTTGATCCTCTCAGTTAATCAGCAATAAGATAATATATGATGTTAAACATAATCTAATATATGTCAGTAAATGTATTTAGTAAATAGTATAACTTTAATTATATTGTTTAGAATAATTAATAAATTAATAAATAATTTTTAAAAGTTATTGTATTTTATATGATGGTACGTTTGTCTTTTAGTGGAAGATATGTTCATACACAAAGACAGATATACTGAATATGATATTACAATAAATATAACTTATGCATAATAATTTATATATTTACATATATGATACACGATGATATATGAACACACAAACGCACACATATTTTTATATGTATCTCAGCGTACTTTTAATATCAAACATATTTATCTTAGCGCATTTTTGACATAAATAGTATTTGATGATTAATATAATCTGAAGATTTTATTGTAATTGTGTATAAAAGTTAAGATATATTCATACATGAAGACACAGAGATACTGAATATGATATTACAATACATTTAAATTATGCATAATTATTTATATATTTCTATATATGATACAAGATTATATATAACAGCACAAACATATTTTTATGTATCTCAGCATATTTTTAATATAAATAGTATTTGATGATCAACATAAGCTGTATAAAAATTAAAAAAATAAACATGAAATTACTGATATATTGATTTGTTGCTTAAGCAAGTAGAGTAAAAAATAAGGTGGTAAATATATATGTTATATTTAGCCTATTGTAGTAATTAAGATAATTGTATTTTATACAACACTTTTCCTTTGTGTGACGGATTTTATAATTATTTTATGTTAATTTACAATCAGGGATCAAGATAGTCTGTTTATTACATTGCAGTTTTTATTTAAATTTGATATATCATAAAAACAACCGGTTGTCCCTCTGAACTGGTAAAATGAGGAGGTTTGGACAGTGTCTGTCAGCGTCTGAAGAGACCCTAAAAACACCTTCAGTGTGTTTGTAGAGAGCTCCAGGGAGAGCAGCAGCTACATGGAGCTTGAATAGGACTTAGCATTAAGAGAGACTACGGTAGAGAGTAGTATGAAAGCCCAAACATCATCATAGGGAGGTTGGTTGGGGGGGTGGATGGGTCAAACAACACAGGACTTTCACCCAGGAGACCGGGATCGTGTCCCGCGTGTCCCGTTCCTAAACCCAACCGTCCCGTTCTTGTCCCGCGTGTCATGGAAACGTAAGCCCCCCCCCCATCTTTTCCTAAAGCTAACTGAGTCAAAAATGGGCCGCATAGTCCCGACCCAGCACGTTTAGATAAAGGGTGTTTAGATCTGACACTAAAGGAGACTTTTATCATCAATAACAACACCAAAGGCTCCTGACCAAGCGTCTGTATTTTATGAGATGGGAGTGAGAATCTGTTGAAGAAAAATCATTTATGGTTTAATGTTAAGATATTTTTGATGTAAAAATAATTTCTAATCATTCAAAGTCAATCTTTATTGGCTCCTATACAAATTGTTTTTCATTAATGGTCATCAAATAAGGACAAAGACTCAAATAAGTTGTTATATTTGATCTTTATATAAAATGTATAAACACATCATGAACAGAGTCATAGATGAGTTAAAGTTCATACTGAAAGTGGAGGCTGTTATTTAAAAAAAAACTATCAAATCTAATTACAATTACTTAACTTACTGGAGAGACAGTGATTTCTGTCTGTTTTTGACCGCATACATTTAAAATATAAATTATTTATATCTTTTTTGTTGTTGTTATATTTACTTGCCTGATGTGGTGCTTTACTTGCCCCGGGCCATGGGGCAACACTTATTGTTGAACATTTTATTGTAGTTGTGTATAAACATGAACATTGTTGGTAAAAATTATATGACATTTTTTAATGAATTATGTAGTTTCAATATATATTAAAATGTTAAAGAGATTGAAATAATTTATAATTGTTCAAGTATTAAATGTGAAAGTAAATGTTATTTATTACAAAATAGAAACTGTCCATTATATGAAGGACAATGTCATCACTATATTATGTTAGTAAAACTAATTACAGTGAATAGACTTTGTATATTAATCCATAAAGTGTGTCTATAATTGTCTTTAGTCCCCATATAAGCCGTGCTGACATGAGATGATCAGTGTGTGTTTGATATGAAGCTGAATCCAGTATATGTAGTGAACTTTGTGCTGTATTGATGAGTAGTTTAGTGATCAGAGTCCATGTAGTTTCCAGGATCAGACTGAATGCAGTGCTGTAAGCTGCTGGTGACTGTGTGAATGTGTGTCTGTGCTGCTTGTTGCTGCTGTCAAACTTCAGATGAGCCGGTAGTGAAGCCCGTGGTGAGCGTGTACCCAGCAGCATCCAGAGCCCACCTGGAGGGGAAGAGCTCCCTGCTGTGTCTGGCCTCAGCCATGTTTCCTCCTCTGGTCCAGTTCTCCTGGAAAAGACGAAAGGAGAATGGTCCTCTGGAGGAGCTGCCCCGTGATGAGGGACAGCAGCTGGAGATCAGAAAGTCGGGATGCATCGCCTCCATCTTGCTGATCCATCAGAAAGAGAACAGCACATATAAATACCGCTGTGATGTCCTACATGAGGGGGGACAGTGGAGGCCCAAACAGAACAAGGTAATGAAGATGTGGTGACTGTTTTCAATGCGAAATATGTTTAAATGCACTTAATAACTTGGTTTTATCTCTTATTCTGAAAAAGACAATATTCCACTAATATTCCCGTTAACATGCAGCTGTGCTAAATAGGATTTTTGTTCCAGCGGTGGTGGACTTGTTGGATTATGTGAACACAGCCTCCCTCTTTCATTCCTTCAACCAGCTTCTTGAAACAGTCAGCATCTCTACAGCAGCCTTGCAAACTGTTGCTTTTTGTACAACAACCATAGCAACGCACAGAGCTGACAGTGATGAAGGCTTGGTGACTGTGTTCAGCAGTGATTCAGCTTCATGTGGAGATGCTGTCAAAGAGAGCAGAGGAGTAGATGACTGACAGAGGAGTAGATGACTGACATTTGTCACTGCGACTCCAAACATTTCACTGCTTTTCTGTTTCAGAGGTTCCAGCTCCAGCAGCCTCCTGTCCTCCAGAGAGAGATCCACCAGACCAGCTAGCTCTGGAGGAAGCTGACTGTAAGATCACCTGCTGACTCTCCTTCAATAACTATGTTTCCTTTTACACTTCAGCTTTTGTTTTCAATGCCAACACTTAAAGTCACTGTTCTGGCTGCATAACAAAAAAAGCTTGGTGGAGCCCTGAAGTGTCTGTATTTAATTATGGCCTATCAACAATTATTTCAAATTATAGCCCATCCCTCTTCATTTGAATCTGGTTGTCCCGTCTAGAAAAGTCCAAGTTATACTGATGATGTTCTGATGAAATGTATATAGTAAAACATTGTGTGTGTGTGTGTGTGTGTGTGTGTGTGTGTGTGTGTGTGTGTGTGTGTGTGTGTGTGTGTGTCGTCAGTGTCCTTCCAGTCCCAGTGCAGGGTGAAGTTGTTCTGTCTGCTGTACACCCAGCTGATAGTGAAGAGTCTGGTGTACTGCTGTGGACTCTCTCTGCTGATGATCCTCAGAAACAAGGGACCATCCACCAGCTGAACACATGCTGACTGACTGACATGCTGATTTTCTGCTCGACTTTTCTCGTCATCAATTCATCTCATTCATCACTTTGATCAGTATTAAAAAATATCAATTATGACGTGTTGTAGTTGTCATCTGAACCATATAAATACATATATATCTTAGCTGTTACTAAGTTTAAATTCTGTGGTGTTTTTAGATACTTTAGTTTATTTCTACTTTTAATTGTGACTTGTATAATGATAGCTCATTTGTATAATCAGCTGTCTGGTAGATATTTTATAGTTCATAGTATTTTTTCTTTTTCTTTAATACATTTTGCAGAGTGTGGCAGCTTTTTCATTTTTTTCAGTGTAACATTCTTAGTGAACGTAAATGAGCAGAAATAAAAGTTTTTGTTTTTTCATCCTTGTTTTTTTTGGATTTCGTTCAAATAATTAATTGTAGTAATATAGATTATATTAATTAATCAAAAATCATCGTCAATAGACATCTATCCAAAGACAACAAATATATGTAACCAGTTGTTGTATACAGATCAGTAGGTGTGGGTGTTTCACGCTGGAGTCTTCTTGAAGACAAATCTTTTATGGTGAGTTGCTCGGTAATACCTGGGGTCATGCGGTATATGGGGCACAGGTATTTGTTAATCATAAATGTCTTTAAAAATAGGCATATATAATATAATACCTGGAAAATACCTACAAATTAGGCTTTTTTTTTCTGGGGTTGAGTGGTATATGGGACACAGGAAATGTCCAACAGAAATGTTTAATTAGCTTATTAACTATCTGTAATAATAAAAATAATGAGTCAAACTCTACAATGATGATGCCGTTATTTACACACATGAACAAACAGCAGAAAAAGCTACTTTTAAGCTACAACTGGATATTGGGATATTTGTCTTTGATAACAACAAAACATTTATATTACTAGACTGTGTTTATTTGTGCCTGTAGATTTCTCCTAAATTCAGCCAACGTTAACGTTAGATAATGCCTTGTTTGCATATGTAAACATTCAATTTCATGAAAATAAAAAAAAAATAAAAAACTAATTGTCTTAAAGTAGGTAATCCACTGGGGAGGTTTCATGTTGATATCTGTTAGTTAAAATATTAACACTTATTTACCTGTAGAGTCATTCAAATGTCTTAATTTTATAATCGATATCTTTAAAGGTTTTGTTTTGTTCTAATACTCTGAGCCAGAAATCTCCACTTCAGTAGCTCTTACATAACCCAAATTTTATAATTTGATTCCTATATTTATTTTGAAGTTGTTGTTTTTTCACGCAGGGCTTTGTTCAGATATCATTCAGAGTCTGACTTCTACAACATTGTACGTATGCAAATAAGCACATATTTAATAAGAAGATTACTTATTTGCATTGCAGACACTCATGTGAGTTGTCGTGTTTGTATGAGGACTCTCATCAAATCCAAGTGTAAACTGTAAAGTTGACCTTTGATGGCTAAAATCCCCATAAATAAAGTCCATGGAGGTGACCTCCAGGTGGGTCATCATTGTTGCTCTCTGGGCTCAGTTAAACTGTGTGTGGGTAGAGGGCTCAGTGGAAAAAAAGGCTTCCAGACCACAAGAGAAAAGACACACAGCTGCAGAGAGGAAGAGGAGTTCCTGAGTGTTTACAGCAGCAGCAGATATGAGTCTGTTCTCAGTGGTTATTAGAAATCATAAAAAACTGTTGACAGAGAATCACCACTTCCTTTCCTGCAGCAGACGGGCTGTGTGGGTTTCTGCTCTGCAGCCTTTCTCACATTAACAACACAATGACAGTTACAACCATCCACTCTGGTTAAAGGATCATTCCAGGAACTGGAGTTTGATTTCAGTGCTCAGTACTCAGAAAAATGTCTCATATATAATAACTTATATTCAAAAATATTTAGTGAATAAAAAACAAACATAAACAGCCATGTGCTGCAGGCCTATAGACAAACAGAATAAAAATCCAATGTTTAAAAAATATATTTCTGCTTATTTTTAAGAATAAAGCAAATTGATGTTTCTTTTTCAGCAAAAATGAAAAGGACGTATGTATTTGCCAGTGTTTTCTCATATTTTCAACTTAAATCATGAATCATTATTAATTTACTACTAAAGGCAAATTCACAAAACAGCTGAAATTATGTATAAGAATGTGTAGTAATGTATCATTATTGTTTATTATAATACTTTATGATTCTATGGTATTTAACTCGACCACAGTATTGACAACAATAAGCGGTACATCTTTTATCATTGATCAGAGCTACAAAACAAAAACCACAAAGACAAAGAAGTCATCTTGTTGTTTCACCCCCTCAAACAAACATCTGCATCTCATCTTCAAGCCCAACTAGAGAGTCCATGTTATCATGTTAACATGATACAACAAATGGGGGGTCCCGGTAGCTCTCCTTGTAAAGTGCAGCACCATGTATCAAGAGTCCTGGGTTCCATTCCTTTTACTGCATGTCATCCCCTCTCTACGCTGCCTTTCCTGTTTCTCTCTATCGATGTCCAATGAAGCAGAAAATACTTCAACAACACAATACCACATAGGCCTACAGGGTTGTTGGACTGGCGGGGAGAAAGGGACTAAGTACCCAGGGCCCTCATGTAACAAGGGGCCCAAAAAGATGCTAGAATGAATAGCTGTGGATGCGGGGAGGGGCCCATAGAAAATGCCTTTCTACAGGGCCCAGAATTTTGTGCTATACCCCTGACCACATATTGGGAATGTGTGGGAAAGGCAACCCAGTCTCACGACCGAAATAATATTATTAAAATAAAGAAATGCATAGCATGATAACAACTAAATACATGTTGAAAGATGTAGCGTTATAGTTTTAAAAATATCAATAAACAACAAAGCAATCCAGCTTCCCTGGCCGAAATAGACCGAAATAATAACATTAAAAGAAATACATATAAACCGTGATAAGATCTGGTGAATAAATGTTGATTAAAACAGCGATTATTGGGCTAAAAATACCAATAATATCAAAGCTGTATCCAGCTTCTCTGCTGCAGCCGAGTGGCAGAAAGTTTCGTGATGGGATTACGTAAGATGCTTCTCATTGAAATACATTAGTATAAAAAACGTGACCCCAACACGTAAATCTTCACAATTACGTAATGGTATCACGTTCTAATAGATTTAATTTCGTAATGCCATCACGAACTGACGTGAGACTGGGTTGGGGAAAGGATAATATTGACTACTGATTTATATATAACAGCTGTGTGTATATATGTTTCATCTTTGTTTAGCTGTTTGCTTATATTCATATCTTCCAAATCACTTGCAGGTGTCAACATACACGGCCAATGACGTTGTTTCTGTTTCTGATCATTTAAATCAAATTCATAAAAATGAGGGTTCTTATGAAATATGGAAACTTTAGATTTTTCAGTTTATTGAGAACGTAACAATGAAAGAATTTGACAAAGCTTTGCATAATGTATTAAAAAGAAACAAGAACTAAAAAAAATGCTATACTGTATAAAATATCTACCAGACAGCTGATAATTCACATTCATTGTCTATCAATATACAAGTCACAATTTAAAGTAGAAATAATCAGTATCAAATAGTATTAAAATAAAACTACATAGAATTCACACTTAGTAACTTCAAAAATATATTTATGTATGAGTATGTTTAGGTTGACAACTACAACACGTCCTAATTGATATTTGTCAATACTGATCAAAGTGATTAATTAGATGAATTTATAGATAGAAAAGGCTTGCAGAAAACAGTCAGCATGTGTTCAGCTGGTGGATGGTCCCTTGTTTCTGAGGATCATCAGCAGAGAGAGTCCACAGCAGTACACCAGACTCTTCACTATCAGCTGGGTGTACAGCAGACAGAACAACTTCACTTGGTACTGAGACGGGACAGAAGCTGATGGTGGAAGAGTAGAAACCTCTGAAACAGAAAAGAAGTGAAACGTTTGGGGTTGCAGTCAGAAATGTCACTCCTCTGCTCTCTTTGACAGAGTCTCTACATGAAGCTAAATCACTGCTGAACACAGTCACCAAGCCTTCATTACCTGGTTCTGTTTGGGCCTCCACTGTTTGGGCCTCCACTGTACTGAGGTACTGAGACGGGACAGAAGCTGCTGGTGGAAGTGTTGGTGGAGATGGTGGAAGAGTAGAAACCTCTGAAACAGAAAAACAGTAAATAGTTTGGAGTTCAGGGTTAATTATAAAGCTATAAGGTTCTGCATTCAAGGCATTTGGGCACCACCTAAACCGAATGAATGTGAGCTTAAAAACTGACTCAAAAATTTTCTCAAATCTAATGATTGTAGTTGGTTTAGCAAGTTTTGTCTTTAACCTTTTTTAGTTTTATTTATTCATCATCTGCTCTAGCTTTTCCAATGTTTTAGACACAAATATGGTAATAATCATGGTCCAAAATGGGGTGAAATTGCATAGTGGGTTTTATTGAAAATCATTAATTTTCCCTAAACCTCCAGCCAAATACGTGCACATAAGTCTTCCACAAACCTAGAGAAAACACTGGAGTTGCAGTAAGAAAAGTCAGTCCTCTGCTCTCTTTGACAGCATCTCCACATAAAGCTAAATCTCTGCTGAACACAGTCACAGAGCCTTCATCACCTTGTTCTGTTTGGGCCTCCACTGTAAACCACTCGTGCCGGACGTAGCAGCAGTATTTATATTTGCTGTTCTCTTGCTGATGGATCAGCAAGATGGCGGCGCTGCGTTCCGACTCTCTGAGCTCCAGCTGTTCTCCCTCATCAGGGGGCAGCTCCTCCAGAGGACCATTCTCCTTTCGTCTTTTCCAGGACAACTGGACCAGAGGAGGAAACATGGCTGAGGCCAGACACACCAGGGCACTCTTCCCCTCCAGGTGGGCTCTGGATGCTGCTGGGTACACGCTCACCACGGGCTTCACTACCGGCTCATCTGAAGTTTGACAGCAGCAACAAGCAGCACAGACACACATTCACACAGTCACCAGCAGCTTACAGCACTGCATTCAGTCTGATCCTGGAAACTACATGGACTCTGATCACTAAACTACTCATCAATACAGCACAAAGTTCACTACATATACTGGATTCACCTTCATATCAAACACACACTGATCATCTCATGTCAGCACGGCTTATATGGGGACTAAAGACAATTATGGATTTGGCAATTCTTCATGTAAATGTACAAAGTCAATTTACCAAAATTATTATTATTTATTTACTATAGTGATGACATTTTCCTTCATAGAATAGACAATTTCTTTCTATGTTATTATAAATAACATTTACCTTCACATTCAATACTTTAGCAAGTTTTAATTATTGCAATCCATATCATATATATGTTAATATATATTAAACTACACAATTTATAATAAATGTCATATATTTTTTAACAGCAATGTTAACGTTTATACACAACTACAATAAAATGTCCAATATTTCCCCGGACAAGTAAAACCCCACTTTGGGTAAGTTAATATAACAACAACAGCATAAAGTCAATCTTTTATATTTTTTAAATGTATGAACTCAAACTAATTACAGATAGAAACAACTGTCTCTCCGGTAAGTTTATTATTGCATTAAGATTTGTTTGTTTAAAAAAAATCATCTTAACTCATCTATGACACTGTCCATGATGTGTTAATACATTTTAAATAAAGAAAAAAATATAACAGTTGACTTGAGTCATTATCGTTATCTGATAACCATTAATAAAAAGACTGACTTCACACAAGTAGAATTTGTTTTTACAGCAAAAAAATGTTAACGTTGAACCCAAAATGATTTTTATGATATTCGAAATATATAAAAAAAAAACTGGTACATAACAAAATGACTTGTTCTCTTAATCCCTTAAGGGGAAATTAACGATAAATAATAATCATCATCATAGAATTTACTTTTACACAAAGAAAACATGTTCTGTTATATTAGTGTTAATATATATAGTATAATAAACTAAATCTTCATCTTTTTATAAAATACAATTGTCGTTTTCATTTCTACAATGTGATATATATATATATATATATATATATATATATATATATATATATATATATATATATATATATATATATATATATAACATTTAATATATTTACCATCTTATCTTTCACTCAAATTTTTTTCACAACAATTTCACCTTTAATACACAATTACAATAAAATGTTCAGATTGTGTTAATCATCAAATACTATTTATATAATAAATGCGCCAAAATAGATTTAAATACACATGTTTGTGTTGTATCATCGTGTATAATATATAGAAATATAGAAATGATTATGCAGAAGTTATATTTATTGTAATATCATTTTCAGTATCTCTGTGTCTTCATGTATAAATATATCTTCCACTAAAAGACAAATGTACCATCATATAAAATACTATAACTTTTAAAAAGGATTAATTAATTATCCTAAACAACATATTTACATTTATACGTTTTACAAAATACATTTACTGACTTATGTTAGATTATGTTTAACATCATATATCATTTTATTGCTTATTAACTGAGAGGATCAAATACTGTATGTTTCATGTAACATTTCATCAAACTTTTTCTATATAAATCAGATTAATCTCCTGCAGAAATAAAGAATAACTGGAGTTGTGCAGTGAGATTTAAACATGTTTTCAGGAACTATGAACCTTTTTATGTAACAATAGCTGCATGGCTGCAAGAATTCTCTTCTAATAATAATAAAACTAACATGTGAAGCCTGAAGTAGCAGAAACTCATTAAAACACATTTTCAACTTGTTCATTAAAATAACTGAAGGAAATTAATGTTTATTCTTACCTGTTACAATCAGTTTAGTTCCAGAGCCAAAGATGAAGTAACCCATCCGACTCCCACAGTGAAACTGAGTGATACAAAAACCTGTCAGCTGTTGAATGTGTCTGCTGAGGTGAACCAGTCCAAATTATTAACCAGGATCATATTCCAGCTCAGTGATGTGTTTCTCTAATGTTCATGTTAACATGACTCTCTTCTTTCATTTCCTTTTTGTTTGTTTGAGGAGCGTTATAAACATAATACAACTTTTTCTGCCACATGACATCGTTTTGTCACTGATTACATGCCACTTTGCAACACAGTAATACAACAGATACCTTATTTATTGATATTGATTGATTTTAATATCGACCGATCCAACACCAAAGATTCTTTTCTACCTTAAAATAATGTTTCCAAAATGGTTTCAGTGGTTCATTAACTCATTCGAATGAGACATAAGAATAATGGTAATGGTAACGGTAATGGACAATTCCACTTCCAACCTGTAGGGGGACCCAAGAGGAAAAGTGCTTCGGTGCCTACTATGAAGGTAGTATGTAATGCTAATGCTTGGTCTATAATGTTAGCTAATTCTTGGTGGGTAACGCAAGATTAAAACATCGTTCAACACACTCATTTATATTTAGTATGATTGTTTTGACCACGGTTAACTCTGGGCTAACCCACAAATTCATCAGTAACGTTAACTGTATAGATCGACGACTAATCTAATGGCAATTTATCCAGCTAGCACACCCCTGTCTGTCTGCTTCACTCTCCCGGCGCTGCAAGGCTTCAGTCGGGATGAGAGCTGACAACAGACACAGTCAGCCCCCAGCCAGCTAGCAGCCAGCCAGCAGCAATCCAAACCCGGTTAGCACTTTACTCCGGTGCTTGTAACGTTACACCTCCGTTAGCGTTACCTGTGTATTACCCCGTATATGTATTGCTTGACTTACAGTGGGTGATGTCATTGCTAGAGTACGGAGCCTTGAGAAAGTAATATTAGTCTCTTCTGTATAACTTGCTCTCACGCCCACAGTTTTTACTTGTCGCAGAAAGTTTATACATTAAAACTGAGGTATTCTTGTCTTCTATCATGGGATGTGCTCACGTAAGCTATAGGATTTATAGTTTGGGAATTATCTGCCTCAGAGCAACAAGACGGTCAGTAATTCTCTCATTGACCATAATGTTATTCATCCTCATCCAAAACGCAAACGAAGAGTATTTATAAAGGGATCTCTGCTGTCTTTACAATCATGGCCACTGATTAGTAAGCATGACGCAGCATTTTTGCCAGGCAGTAGAATTGCAACTACAGACAGTAATATGAACATTAACAGAACATCACACACACACACACACACACACACACACACACACACACAAAGCACAAAACCCTAAATAAATGTTATTATACAGTGGGGGAAATAAGTATTTGACCCCTTGCTGATTTTGCAGGTTTGCTCACTTACAAAGAATGCAAAAATCTACAATTTTAATCATATGTACATTCTAACAGTGAAAGACAGAATCCCAAAGAAAATTCCAGAAAATCACATCATATGAATTTATTAAAATTGATAACCATCTGATGAGGAAAAACAAGTATTTGACCCCCTGGACAAACAGCATGTTAATATTTTGTAGAAAAGCCATTATTGGCCAGCACAGATGTCAAACGGTTTTTATAGTTGGTGACAAGGTTTGTGCACATTTCGGCAGGGATGTTGGCCCACCTCCCCTGCAGACAGCCTCCAAATTATTCAGGTTCCGAGGTTGTCGCCTGGCAACTCCAATTTTAAGCTCCCTCCAAAGATTTTCAATCGGATTCAGGTCTGGAGACTGGCTAGGCCACTCCAGAACCTTGATGTGCTTCTTCAGCCACTCTTTTTGTTGCTTTGGCGGTGTGCTTAGGGTCGTTGTCGTGCTGAAACACCCATCCTCGACCCATCTTCAGCTCTCTCACTGAGGGAAGGAGATGTCGGTCCAGAATTCCACGATACATGGCCCCGTCCATCCTCCCCCTCAATACGATGGAGTTGTCCCGTCCCCTTGGCTGAAAAGCACCCCCAAATCATGATGTTGCCACCACCATGCTTGACGGTGGGGATGGTGTTCTTTGGGTTGTACTCTGTGTTCTTTGCCCTCCAAACACAACAAGTTGAAAAGTTCTATTTTGGTCTCATCTGACCACATCACCTTCTTCCAGGCCTCTTCTGAGTCGTCCAGGTGGTGAATGGCGAACTTCATGCGGGCCTGTACATGTTTCTTCTTGAGCAGGGGGACCTTTAAGCGCTGCAGGATTTCAACCCATGACGGCGTAGTGTGTTACCAACCGTTTCTTTTTAACTGTGGTCCCAGCTGCCTTCAGTTGATTCATCAGTTCCCCCCCATTGTGGTTTTGGGATGATTCCTCACCGTTCGCATGATCAGGGACACCCCACGAGGCAAGATCTTGTGTGGAGGCCCAGACCGAGGGAGGTTGGCGGTGGTGTGGTGCTTCTTCCATTTCCTGATAACTGCACCGACAGTTGATCTTTTCTCTCAAGTTGCTTTCCGATTCTCTTGTAGCCCATCCCAGCCTTGTGCAGATCAACAATCTTGTCCCTGATGTCCGTGGAAAGCTCTTTGGTCTTGCCCATGGTGGTGATGTTGGATGCTGGTTGTTTGGGTGTTGACAGGTGTCTTTTATACAGGTAACGAGGTGAGGCAGGTGTATTTGATGTAGATAATTGGTTTCGGATTGGGGCTGTGTCTTAAAGAAAGACTAACTGGCTTGTAGGAGCCAGAATACTTGCTGTTTGTCCAGGGGGTCAAATACTTGTTTTTCCTCATCAGATGGTTATCAATTTTAATAAATTCATATGATGTGATTTTCTGGAATTTTCTTTGGGATTCTGTCTTTCACTGTTAGAATGTACATATGATTAAAATTGTAGATTTTTGCATTCTTTGTAAGTGGGCAAACCTGCAAAATCAGCAAGGGGTCAAATACTTATTTCCCCCACTGTAGATCAACTCCTCAGGCTTTAGACCTCATCTGATGTTTTATCCTTATTCCAACAAAGACACTTTAAGGAAACCTTGACTTCTTTTGAGTACACTCAAGCTCATTTAAGTCCTTGCTCTAAAACTCCCATTTTAACTTCTTAAATTGCTTAATATATATTGGAATTCTTCTTACATATTTAAAGGTAACTACCTTTGTTCTCCCATCTGGACCCCATTTCCCCATGCATTGCTAATAGACTGATGTGACCAAACAGCTTTGAATTTGGTCCAGTATTGATCGAGATCGCAATGACGGGCCGGCGTGAACCAAGCTTCAATGTAACCTAATGGGGCAATTGTGCTGTCTTGCTTTTTATCCACTAAAAGTGATTTTTTTTTGCTAATGACAGACTCAGATTGTTAATGAAAGTATCTGACAATATAATCGAGCTCAGGACTTTACTTTTTGAAAAAGGCTTTCAAGATGTCTGTTGTTTCAGAGTAGGCTACAGAAATCATAGGCTCCTGTTATCTAAAGGTTTGTCAGTGCCATGGCTCAATATTTAAATGGTTTCGACAATTTAGATGAGATCGTTATAATTGGATGGCCGCCTGTATTCACTTGAGCCAGAGAACAACGTTACGGACAAAGAGAGAGAGAGAGAGGAGAAGGGTGAAGCAGCGGCTGGAGGGCACCCGTGGGTGCTGTGCCCCTGTATGCCCAAAGAATATGTTTTCAGGAGTGGGACCTGTTGCTGCCAGATATCTGTGGTCTGGATGTGTCCAGCGATATACCTCGGACACAACACTGTGTTACCCCGTCAGAGGATTTCCCTCCTCTTATCAACAGGGCTGTGAGACAAGAGCAAATACGAACCATTGTTTTATTGAAAATATTTTACATAACACAAAACCATAGATGTATTACAGCCTAATGATCGCACGAAACACTGAGCAGCTGCAGCCCCTCTCTCCCCTCGCCTGCTCTTCATCCGTAGCATGTTCTTCATCCATAGAGAGCCTACTCTGGTTCAAATTAATACAGGCGGCCATCCAATTATAACAACCTCATCCACATTGTGGAAATCTTTTGAATATTGAGCCATGGCACTGACAAACCTTTAGATAACAGGAGCCTATGATTTCTGTAGCCTACTCCGAAACAACAGACATCCTGAACACGTTTTTCTCGAGTGGCGTTCCTCTCTCTACACCGCTGTCTTTGGACAAAAAGTCAAATCCTGAGATCAATAATGTTGTCAGACACTTTTGTCACACACACACACACACACACACACACACACACACACACACACACACACACACACACACACACACACACACACACACACAAACACACACAAACACACACACAGGTTAATTTGTGATTTCATCCATGCATATAGCCCACTTATTTTCATGTAATATTTTCAACTCTCAGCCCTTTAGGGTCATGCTTGTTTGTTCTATGCAACATGGATATATCTGATAATAATACAAAGCATTTATACTTTCAGCCTTTTTAGTCAATTTATTTGAACTTCCGCTTTTGAGTGTATTGTAGATTAGCTTCCAGCTTTTCTATTAATCTATCTATCTATCTATCTATCTATCTATCTATCTATCTATCTATCTATCTATCTATCTATGTATTTCAGCTGTTTGCTTATTAAGGTAATGCAGTTCTATGTTTTTTTCTTCCATACTAATTCATAATTTCAGTTATAAAATAAATTCAGACCTCACAATGTTCTACATCGTTTGGCATCGTTGAACTTATAAAGCCAACAATTCAGTTTAGTTTACCTTTAAATATTCCACGTCTTTATACATTAGTGCTGTTATTCAACTTTTTAATGATGTTAATTAAAACCATTCATACTTTTCCAACAATCCTCACTACTTCACTTTCTTCTTATGGATTTAAGACATTCATCCAGTTTAGCTTTAGCAATTTAGCTATTCAGCATTCACACGCATTTTCTACTTAATTTAATTATTTGTATAGTTTTCTGTTTCAGATCTTTTATTATTGTTTCTCTGTGTTGTTCAGAAAAGAAACTTCAGCTCAGTTCAGTGTGTTTGTGACCAGTGTTAGACAAATTACTCAGGAAGTGGAATAAGTTACTTGTTAGTTAGTAATACTTAAAAAGTAATATTACCTTACATATTTGTAATTGTACTTGTTATATTAATATATTACTTTCTTCCTGGATTAATAACTAATATAATTACTGTTTTGGAAATTGTAATCCCTTACACTACTCATTACTGGGGAAAGTATCCTAATAATATAACAGTAATAGATTACTTAGTAATGTGTTACTGCCCAACACTGTTAGTGACTCTGGCTGAGATGGAGGTGAAATATGTGAACCTGGGCTGTGGTTTACTGATCTCTTCCTGTCACAAACACTGTTTGACATCTGTTCATCTGGAGGTTTTTGTTCAGGCTGCAGGGAGCATTTCTCACTGTGGGGATCTCTCTTCACACAGGAGCAGTAGTAGGTGGCTGAATGATCGGGTTTAACCTTCTGGATCTGCAACTCCCAGCTGTTCTGTATATTCACAGCTGAGAAATCATCTTTCTGAGGATGTATGGAGTAACTCTTATCTATTTTACCATTACTCTTGTCAATATCAAAAATAACTTTGAATGTTTCTGTGTCTCTCTTCTGGTACCAGAATATATAATTATTAGTCACACTGCTCAGTGCCTCGACAGCTGAAGGAGACGTCTCCACCAACTCTCCTGGTCAATGTTAAATCATCCTGAATCAGCTGTGTTGCCATGGCAGCCAGCGCTGTAGAGAAACAGACAGGTAGATGAAGGTGAGTGTGAGCCAGTGTTTGTTAAAGGTGGAGTTTGTTGGCTCCTGATTGGCTGGAAACACTCACCTGAACACAGACAGCACAGAGCAGCAGCTGGGAGGAAAAGCATTTAGTTGAGTGGTGTTTCCTCTGGTGAACCTGGGGAGAAGTGGAGCTCTGATGCAGCTGAGGCCAAACAAGGACGAGCTGTGAGATCAGACGAGGGCCACGTGGTTTCTAACTCTGACTTTAACTTTTAACTTCCTCCATGTTGAGGTCAGCCACAACATGAGACACTGATAAACCACCACATCTGCGCTTCTGCCTGTAAAAACACTTGCTGTATCTGAAACTGGTGGTATTCAGACAGAGGTGGGGGCCAACAATCCTCCAAATGAAATGACAGAATATGTATTTCGTAACTGACCTTTCAACGACGCATAGAAGTGTTTTATGATCTGATTAAACATCATTGTCTGTGAAGAATGAGTCTGTTTTATGATGTGAGACCACTATGGATCAGGTTTGGTTGGGCACCAACAAGACTTGGTTAGTTTCAGGGAAAGATCTTGTTTGGGGTCAAATGAGCTCTTTGTTTAGGTTACGGGGAATTTACCGTCATGGTTGAATAATATTTGACACTTTTTTTAGAAGAATTATTACATTATACATAAGTTTTTTTACTCTGAAGCCCTCACTTTGAACTTGTAGTTTTCACCTCATACTACATTATATACTGTATTTCAGTTATTGTGTCAATATACCTTTTTCATGGCAGACATGTTGACATGTCATAGGAGGAAAAGCACAGGTGTATTCAAAACCATTAATGATGGCTGCATTCCACTTAGGAGAGGTCCTGGTATTGTTCATGCTGACTCACTGAAATATCTTACTGGGACACTTGATGGAACTGAGCCATCGTTAAGGTTATCAATATCAGCTGTGCTTTTCCTACTATGACAAGTCAACATGTCTGCTGTGAAAAAGGTCCATTCTGTGCTGCTGCTGTGAAGAATAAAACCTTCACACTGCTGCCCTCTAGTGTCTACAACAACACACTGTTTCAACCTGTCCTAACGTCACAATAAAACCTTCATTAATCATTCCGTAAAACCGTAGAGAGGATGATGAACAGGGATCATGCTGTGTATGTCAGATGTAAATTGGATTTTGCGTGCCGACAGCGGTGGATTCTTCCTGTTTACCCGGTGTCTCCTGAGCTCGATCAGCTGTTGCAGCCCTGCTGGTCACAAAGGATGCGTGGAAGGGGAGGTGCTTGTCTGGATAACTTGCGTTACCTGGATTGTAAAACTTCATCGGGTGTTGAGGTAGGGAAAGTCCAAATGGCTCTCCTTAACGCTCGGTCACTGTCCAATAAGACGTTTATCCTCCGAGACTTTTATGACTCCCATGAATTGGATGTAATGTTTTTAACAGAGACGTGGTTGCATGTCGGTGAATTAGCGCCCCTGGTGGAACTCTGTCCTCCTGATTCCAGTTTCTTCAGTTCTCCTCGACTGACAGGCAGAGGAGGTGGGGTGGCCTCACTTTTTAAGGACCGTTTTAAATGCAAACAGTTGCTAAACCTCCCTGTCTTCACTAATTTGAACTGCAGCTTTTCACCTTGAATAATCCCTCTCTTGTTTTGGTTGCTGTTATCTATCGTCCACCCAAATATCATGATAAATTTATTTCTGAATTTGCAGACTTTTTATCCAGCTTTTTTCTGCAATATGAAAGGATTTTGATTGTTGGTGATTTTAACATTCAAATTTGTTGTATTGACAAGCCTCTGGTTAAAGACTTTTTAAATATTATTGAGTCTTTTAATCTCACACAATTTGTGACTGGATCAACACATCAGCACGGACATACACTTGATCTAGTGTTAGGTTATGGGTTGTCTGTATCTGTAAATGAAATTTCTGTGTTACCTGTTTTAGATCACTCAATAATTTCATTTGAAATTTTAATTCCAAATTCACTCATCCTTGGGAAAGAAACAAGGACAATAAGGTCATCTCGTCATATCAGCACAAGAGCTTTACATGATCTAGCTATGGGTTTGCGGATGTGGTCGATCCAGTATTTAATCAGGCTCTTTCAGTTGACCTCCTTACATCTAATTTTAACAGTGTTCTTGGGGCCTTCTTGACTCTGTGGCTCCAGTAAAGACCCGGAGGTGTCTTATAAAGAACCATACCCCTTGGTTAAATGATGATTTACAAATGCTTAGAAAGAGCTGCAGAAAAATTGAACGTCAGTGGCGTCACTCAAGGCTTGAAGTGTTTTATCATGCATGGAAAGACAGTCTGACCAACTACCAATCTAGGATGTCAGCTGCAAAAGCAGCCTACTATTCTAATTTGATTTTAAATAATAGGCATAATCCCAGACTGTTATTTGACACTGTTTCTCGACTCTCACAGCGTGTTCATGCAGTTAGTGGTACTGACCTATCTGCACATGATTTCTTATTGTATTTTAATGAAAGGGTAGAGGACATTAGAGCCAAAATACCCCAGTCTTACAGTGACAATGCAGAGTGTGTTTTTGATTTGTCTATCTGCACAGGACAAGGCTTTTCTCAATTTGAACCAATTTCCTTGGCTTCTTTGAGTAAGGTTGTAACGGTAGCACGGTGTACAACCTGCTCACTTGACCCTCTGCCTTCTTGGGTTGTCAAAGAGCTATGGCCTACATTAGGACCTTATGTTTCAATGATCTTAAACTCTTCCCTCCTCACTGGAGTCTTTCCAGCTTGCTTCAAAACTGCTGTGGTTAAACCCCTACTAAAGAAGCCTAGTTTGGATGTAGACTCCATGACCAACTATAGACCTGTCTCAAATTTGGCTTTTCTGTCAAAAGTGTTTGAGAAAGTGGTCTCAAATCAGCTCTTAAATTATTTGTCACTAAATAAGCTATTTGAGCCATTTCAATCGGCTTTCGGGTAAATCATTCCACAGAAACAGCACTTACAAAAGTGGTGAATGACTTGCTACTGTCTATAGATTCGGGGTCAACAAGCGTTTTCTTGCTGTTAGATCTTAGCGCTGCTTTCGACACGGTTGACCACTGTATATTACTGGATAGACTTGAGAAATTCTTTGGTATCTCAGGACAAGTTCTAGAGTGGTTAAGATCCTACCTGTCAGAAAGATTTCAATGTGTTTTATATGACAACATATTTTCGAGTCCTGTGCCGTTAACCACGGGGTTCCCCAAGGCTCTGTACTGGGTCCATTGCTTTTTCACTTTACCTATCCCCATTGGGTCAGATTTTCCGTTCTTTTGGGATTGCTTTTCATTGTTATGCTGACGACATGCAGCTGTATATGCCACTAGATGTAGGAAGCGAGTCTAACACAGCTAAACTTGAGGCCTGTCTTGCAGCTGTTAAGAGGTGGTTATCAACAAATTTTTGTTGCTTAATTCTGCCAAGACCGAAATGATGGTTATTGGACCAGCAAAACTAGGTCATCTTTATGATCACTTTACTTTGTCTCTCGATGATTGTGTAATCAATCGTAGACACCAAGTTAAGAATCTTGGTGTGCTCTTTGATCAGACACTTTCTTTTGGTTTACATATTAAGGAGGTGACCAGAGTTGCTTTTTTCCATCTCAGAAACATCTCAAAGATAAGATCAATACTGTCGTTTAAGGACGCTGAGGTCCTCATTCATGCCTTTGTGTCATCCAGGCTAGATTATTGTAATGTGCTTCTGTCGGGTCTGCCAAAGAAAAGTCTGCGGAGTCTGCAGTTGGTTCAGAATGCTGCGGCTCGTGTTCTGACTGGGGCCTCCAGATATGAACATATTACACCAGTGTTAGTTTCTCTCCATTGGCTCCCTGTTCATGCCAGAGCAGACTTTAAGGTGTTGCTGCTAATTTATAAAATATTAAATGGCAGCGCACCGCTGTATCTCAATGACCTAGTGAAACCCTATGTGCCTGCTCGAGCCCCCTGCGTTCTCAGGGGGGGTCTTCTGAGTGTCCCAAGGGTTAAAAAGAAGACAATTGGGGAACGGGCCTTTTCCTTCCGCGCACCAACATTGTGGAACAGCTTACCTCTGAACATCAGGCAGGCTTGTTCTGTTGAGGTTTTTAAAGCAAAGCTAAAGACCCATCTGTTTACTGTTGTGTATGAGACCTAATTTTTAATCTAATGTTTTTCTGAGAATGTGTGTTATATTTTAGTCATTGGAACTGTTTTTAAACTGCATTTTCTATGTTCTGTACAGCACTTTGACTTGAAAGCGCTTTATAAATAAATGTATTATTATTATTATTATTCCAGTCTCTGGTCTTCCCCCAGACTGAGGAACAGACAAAAGGTTCAGTCTCTGAGAACTTCAGGTTTCTATCAGAGCTAGTAGAAGTACTGGTAATATTTCTGAGAGTACAATTAACTGTATTGTATCAGCTGCAGTAGAAATAGTATTTTAATTTAACTAAAAGACCAACAATTATACCAGTTATACTTGTCATTGACTGTTGTGTGTTTCTTTATCCACGATATCTCACTGTTTTTTCTTTGCCAGTAAAACAAGAGGTAAGAGCATCATCATGTCGTCACGGCGACCATCCTCATCAGCATCACCTGGATACCCTTGCACTTCTCTGACTGACCACAGGGTGACACTCTTTCTCTTTGGTGGTTACTGTCAGCACCGACAGCAAACACAGAAACCCACAGTGAGATCAAGTTTAGTTTGAAATGTGTCCCACGGCCATGTTGGAAGAGCTTATTTATTGTTGTGACAGAGATCTAAGAGCATAAAGATGTGATGTCAGACATGTTTGTCTGCTGACACAGCTGCAATATGATGTCATTCTTCCAACAGTTCTTCATGGTGACAATGATCAAACTGTTCAGAGTTATAGCATTTAAATAGCACAGACATACCTTTAAATAATATTAAATGTGTCATAACTGTTCCTTAAGCTTCTTAAAGGAACAGACTGACATTTGTCTGCTTTGGTTTGACTTGTTATTCTATTTAAAGGAGTTTAAAGGAGAAAATATTTTCTAATAGCATTAAATAAGTGAAGAAGCTGCTGTTTGTTGG
Organism: Perca flavescens; assembly: GCF_004354835.1. NCBI lineage: Eukaryota > Metazoa > Chordata > Actinopteri > Perciformes > Percidae > Perca > Perca flavescens. The sequence goes on from NC_041342.1 coordinate 33,300,583, forward strand.
GGGAGATGGTACTTTATAATATGTTTTATTAATTCTGTAAAAGCTGTGATGTATCAAAAGGAAGTTAAAAACAACTTCAGTTAAAATATTCAAATTGTAAACCAGCTTTAAACTCTTTTAAATATTTTATTATACCAAGAATATACTAATAATTCAGGTCAGACTAAAGAAAGACATTTTTATTACACATAAAAGCATCTCACTGCTTATAACAGACAACACATCACTACAATCTGGCTTCTGTCTGTTTGCTTCCTGTTTGATTTAGAATTGATTTTAAGATTTAACTGATCACTTTTAAAGCTCGTCTGGGTCTGGCTCCGAGCTATACAGCGGAGATGTTGACCCCATGAGAGACAGTTTGCAGCCTGAGATCCTCAGGTCACCCTTGTGCTCGTTCCAAAGTCGAGGCTTGAATCTAAAGGTGACCTTTGACCTTCAGGACCTTTTGCGCCTCCCCTCAGTCTTTGGAATGTCCACCTGCCTAAAGAGACAAAGCTCACAGAATCAGTAAACTCTTTTAAATCCCTTCTTAAAACACGTTTATAGACTAACTTTAATGTGATGTTCTCTCCATTTTATATGTTTATTTTTTATTGCTCTTCATTTTAATAATAGATTTTGTTGCTTTATACTTTTTTTTTTGCACATTGTTTGTCTTATTTATTATTATTGTTATTATTATATACAAGACATTTTGACTGCCCACTAAGGAGACAAAGCTCCCAGAATCAGTAAACTCTTTTAAAATCCCTTCTTAAAGATGTGTTTGAATTCTCACCAAAATGCAACCTTGGGTCTTTTTTGTGAAAGAAAAAATTAAGCATAATTAGGACGGAATAAATATATGAAATGGAGAGAACATTACATTAAAGTTAGTCTATAAACTTTGTGTTTTAAAGAGCCCCGTAACTCTGGTCTCAAAATGCAACCTAAGGTCTTTTTGTCGTACCCAAAACTCAAACATTCATTTAAAAGCATAATTAGGAACCTGAAGTGCAGTTTTAAGATTGACCATTTCTTCATTTTCAAAATGGCCTTTGAATGGGAGTGCTAGGGGCACTACTATGATTGCATAAATATCGCTATTTTCATAACACTAAGAAGGGACTCGACACAACATGAAACTTTGCTTGAAGTATCACCAGGGTCTCTCTAGGTTTGACATGACCCCAACCATTGAGAACATTGTTTATGTACACAGATTTATTTATTCATTTTGTATTGCTCTTTATTTTAATAATTGATTTGATTGCTTTAACCTTTTTGATTGCATTTTTTGTCTTTGTCCAATCCTTCTTATTATTGTTATTATTATATACAAGACATTTTGACATGTTACAAGTGTAGAATAATAAATGGCTGAATTCCATTTAGCTGCTTCAGTTTCAGGGTCCTGTATTGTTCCTGTTGGCTGTCTCACCATCAAGGTTTACAGGAACACTTGAACAGAACAGAGCCATCGTTCATCTTACACTTGTGCTTTTCCTTCTATGACAAATGAAGTCAAAATATCTGCAGTGAAAAAAGGCCTGTTGTCAGAGAGCAGCCTTATCTGTGTGCTGCAGGGGCTGATGGGAGATGTGAGGAGCTGTTAGAAACCACGTGGCCCTCGTCTGATCTCACAGCTCGTCCTTGTTTGGCCTCAGCTGCATCAGAGCTCCACTTCTCCCCAGGTTCACCAGAGGAAACACCACTCAACTAAATGCTTTTCCTCCCAGCTGCTGCTCTGTGCTGTCTGTGTTCAGGTGAGTGTTTCCAGCCAATCAGGAGCCAACAAACTCCACCTTTAACAAACACTGGCTCACACTCACCTTCATCTACCTGTCTGTTTCTCTACAGCGCTGGCTGCCATGGCAACACAGCTGATTCAGGATGATTTAACATTGACCAGGAGAGTTGGTGGAGACGTCTCCTTCAGCTGTCGAGGCACTGAGCAGTGTGATGGAAGTTATATATACTGGTACCAGAAGAGAGACAAAGAAACATTCACACTGATTCTGTATATTGACAAGAGTACTGGTGTCATAGAGAAGGAGAGATACAATCATCCTCAGAAAGATGATTTCTCAGCTGTGAATATACAGAACAGCTGGGAGTTGCAGATCCAGAAGGTTAAACCCGATCATTCAGCCACCTACTACTGCTCCTGTTGGAAGGATGATCCCCACAGTGAGAAATGCTCCCTGCAGCCTGAACAAAAACCTCCAGATGAACAGATGTCAAACAGTGTTTGTGACAGGAAGAGATCAGTAAACCACAGCCCAGGTTCACATATTTCACCTCCATCTCAGCCAGAGTCACTAACAGTGTTGAGCAGTAACGCATTACTAAGTAATCTATTACTGTTATATTATTAGGATACATTCCCCAGTAATGAGTAGTGTAAGGGATTACAATTTCCAAAACAGTAATTATATTTCTGTTATTAATCCAGTTAGAAAGAAATATAGTAATATAAAAAGTACAATAACTAATTAGTTGTGATACGTAAGTAATACGTAAGGTAATATTACTTTTTAATTAGTAATAACTAACAAGTAACTTCTTCCACTTCCTGAGTCAGTTGTCTAACACTGGTCACAAACACACTGAACTGAGCTGAAGTTTCTTTTCTTAACAACACAGAGAAACAATAATAAAAGATCTGAAACAGAAAACTATACAAATAATTAAATTAATAATACAGATACATGTATGTATATGTGATAAAAATATGAATAATTCCTTTTTGAAAAGAAGTTCCTGATTCCAATCATTTAGACAAAATTGTCAAAATGATGAAACCAAAAACAGCTTCAACATTTAAAGATTAAAATCCTCTGATTTGACCTGCTGCAGGAATAAAGTCTGTTCCTCCTCACAATGCTGATCTGCTCTTAATGCAAACACTTCCTGTGTCTCCTTCACAATAAAAGCTTTGCAGACACATTTCTAACATCACATGTTGGAACTTATTTCAGCAGATAATCTCACTTTAGTCTTTTCATCCAACCAGAACTTTGATCCAGAACCAGAAACCAGACATGATGTTTATGGTCCCCAGAGGATAAACCCTAATATTTATACACATTTTAAGATGTCTTATAAACTGTTAATCAACACAGAAATGTCTAATGACAACATGTGACAGAATATGGATTGAAGATATTTTCAGGTTTTAAAACAAAGTATAATTATAATATCAAACCCAATATATATATATATATATATATATATATATATATATATATATATATATATATATATATATATATATATATATATATAAATATATATTCATCCAAACACTGAAATCACTTTGAATGAATGATTAAATTGTAACAAACCTTTTCATCCAATAACGTAATTTCAGCTTTAATATTTCTGACCTTAAGTTCAACAACTATATAAAAAGTAGGAGGATCACAACTCTTTCTACTTCAGATAACAACAAGACTACATTGCAACACACAGACACTAGGCTCGTCTGAGATGAGCCAGATCTGCGCAGAATCGATCACCGGCGATCGCCGCCCAATGCATGCCGGTTAGATTCTTGTCCGACTTGATCCCGACTCGCTCTGACGTCATGCACACGTGGGCAACGATAATCTGACGAGACCGAGGCGGCCGCAGTTCTGAGACGCAGGTAGCGCAGTTGCTTTTCACCAACTGCAAGAGTCAGGCGGACGCAGGCGGACCCAGGGCATGCTGGGAAACGCCGGCCTCTCAGCTGATCGAACAGCTGATTGGTTCAGAATCGACTCAACATGATGACGTTTTATATAAACTTTTTTATTGATTTTTAATCGGAGGGATTTTAACTGCTATTTGTCTGATTTAAAGGCTTATTGTGTACAGAACACCTGTTGTGAGGCCGATAGTTACGTTTAGAAGTCAGAGAGACTAAATCTGTTCAGGTTATGGATCATCTACAGTCTGTTGGTGATTAAAATCAGCAAAAGATCACATGTAGAGAATTTTGACAGCTACTCTGTCTTAATAAAATCAACTGGAGACTGTGTAGGAGCTGATATATGGGTCTGATAACATTTTATTAAATCGGAATCGGACCACAGTGTTTGTGTCACTTCCTGTTCAGCCTGAAGGCTGCTGGAATCAGCTGGAAAACTGTCCCACTTGAGAGCGGACTTTGTCACCGCTCTCGTCTACTTTACAGGCGAGGCGCAGTTCATCTCCAACGAGCCTATTATAAATGTATAGTAATGGATGTTAGGTGCTCCCCTCCCTGCTCTCTTTTTCCTCTGTTGATCTCAGGTGTTCCTGATTTCTGATTGAGGGGGGCCCCTCCCCTGGATATAAGAGAGGCTGGGAGACAGAAATCTGTCTCTGAGACTGAAGCAGCTGATCACCGTTGGTTTCTCTTCTCTTCTTTTGGGTTTCTTTGCTTTGAGGAGGGAGGTCTGGTAGTCTAGTTTTTGTGGCTTTGTTTCTGTTAGTTACTACTTTTTAGTTTATGGGGGGTTCTGGGTCTGAAGGCCCTTGGTGGGTTGGCTCAAGCTTCTTCTCTTCTTTTGTTCTTTTTGGCCAGACCTCCAGACTCCTGTAGTTTTGGTTTAATCAGTAATAGTTAATTTGTGAATAAATCTTAATTTACTTTAACTAATCCTCAGGTTTGGTGTTATTAGATATGTTGACGTCACATTTAAGTTGTGTTTGTTTGCTGTGGCCGTAACATATTTGGGGGCTCGTCAAATGGTCAGGTGTGTAGATCTCTAGAGTGTGGTGTTGATTTGGTGAATACCTTGGTTGTGGTGTTGTGTGATGAGGCCTTCCTGAAGGGTGTGTGGTCAGTAACTACACTGCAACACACAGACATTATGAATTTATGGACTAAATATAAAAATGTGAGCTGATGAAGTTACTGGATAAAAACCTATCAAAGTCAGTAGGATTCATCCTCGGAGGAACATAACGTCTGAACAAATGATCCACAGCTAGTGTAACAGACTGGAAGTCTGTTAATGTTAAATCTTGATTTAGATTCCCAGCCACACCAAGAAAGACAAAAAAGTTAAATTTAAAGTGACATTAAAATCACATTCTCCTCAAAACCCAGGGAGACAATAAAACCATAGATTGTCCAATATTCTGTCCCATGGTGAAACAACACCCAAGTCCAGTCCAGCCTGGAGTCAGCTCCGGGTTTCTCCTGGCACGGCACAGAAGATCTGCTTCAGCGGGGCTTTGAATAGCCGAGTCCAGTCCAGAGATCCAGAACCAGGAATTCTGTGGTGCCGCTCTGCTTCTGTCAGTGGAGAACTGTAAAATCAATGGGTAGCCTGCTCCTAGCCCGGCAACTTTAAACCAGTCTCGGCTGACTAGAGGGACAACTTTCCTTTCCTCTACTTCAAGTGGGCTCATCAACAATACTGCCGTGTCTGCTGCTCTGCCGTCGGCCCCTGGATCTGGCACCTTCACAGGAATGAACAACTAGTAAAAACGACTCCTTTAGCTCAAATGCTAAAACACACACACACCAGTGTGGGAGAAAAGGACCACTTCACTGCAGAGTCTGGGATTCAGCTCCACCAGGGTACAGGAGATCCAGTCAGCAGCAACACCGAGGGAGGAGAAGATCAGCAAGCCAGGCCACTGCAGGACACGGCCCATTCAGAGCATTGTCCCTCCTGGTAAGGGGTCTAGCCTCCTTTTATAGGGACTGGTCTGATCAGCTGGCCAATCAGATCGCTGATGTGAACGGGGTTCTACAGGTGTGTCAATTAGTGATTGTTGTTGCAGTTCATGAAAGATAGAAGAAAGATAAATTGTCCACAGCAAAATATAATAAATTAAACCCACAGCAAACAATATCAGAGTTTTAAAGCAAACATTTATCAATAACAATTATACAAAATAAACTAAGGTCATCGATCACACTGCTCTACTTGTTTTATATTATATGACACTAGTACAGCATACATACAGACATAAAAGAAGACAGTCATGTTAATATGAAGATTAGAGAAACACATCATGGAGCTGGAATATGATCCTGGTTAATAATTTGGACTGGTTCACCTCAGCAGACACATTCAACAGCTGACAGGTTTTTGTATCACTCAGTTTCACTGTGGGAGTCGGAGTGTACCTCATCTTTGGCTCTGGAACTAAACTGATTGTAACAGGTAAGAATAAACATTTATTTCCTTCAGTTGTTTTATTGAACAAGTTGAAAATGTGTTTTAATGAGTTTCTGTCTCTTCAGGCTTCACATGTTAGTTTTTTCATCATTAGAAGAGAATTCCTGCAGCCATGCAGCTATTGTTACATAAAAAGGTTCATAGTTCCTGAAAACATGTTTAAATCTCACTGCACAACTCCAGTTATTCTTTATTTCTCAAGAGATTAATCTGATTTATAGAAAAAGTTTAATGAAATGTTAAAAACATACAGTATTTGATCCTCTCAGTTAATCAGCAATAAGATAATATATGATGTTCAACATAATCTAATATATGTCAGTAAATGTATTTTGTAAAGAGTATAACTTTAATTATATTGTTTAGAATAATTAATTAATCATTTTAAAAAGTTATTGTATTTTTATATGATGGTACATTTGTCTTTTAGTGGAAGATATATTCATACATGAAGACACAAAAATACTGAATATATTACAATAAATATAACTTATGCTAATAATTTATTTTTATATATATATATATACAGAATATATATATAACAGCTCAAACATATATTTATATTTATCTCAGCGTACTTTTAATATAAATAGTATTTGATGATTAACATAATCTGAAGATTTTATTTAAATTGTGTATTTGATGTAAAATTAAAAAAATATGAAATTACATTATATTTAATTTGTTTTATTAAAAGTAGAGTAAAATATAAAGTGGTAAATATATAAAATGATATGCCCTATTGTAGTAATTAAAATGATAATTGTATTTAATGAAAAGATAAATATGTAATTTATTTTAATATGTAAGTTAACTCTACAACACTGTTCCTTTGTGTGAAGGTACATTTTATAATTATTATATGTTAATTTACAATCAAGACGATCAAGATAGTCTGTTTATTATATTGCAGTTTTTATTTAAATGTGATATATCATAAAACCAACCGGTTGTCACTCTGAACTGGTAAAATGAGGAGGTTTGGACAGTGTCTGTCAGCGTCTGAAGAGACCCTAAAAACACCTTCAGTGTGTTTGTAGAGAGCTCCAGGGAGAGCAGCAGCTACATGGAGCTTGAATAGGACTTAGCATTAAGAGAGACTACGGTAGAGAGTAGTATGAAAGCCCAAACATCATCATAGGGAGGTTGGTTGGGGGGGTGGATGGGTCAAACAACACAGGACTTTCACCCAGGAGACCGGGGATCGTGTCCCGCGTGTCCCGTTTCCTAAACCCAACCGTCCCGTTCTTGTCCCGCGTGTCATGGAAACGTAAGCCCCCCCCCCATCTTTTCCTAAACCTAACTGAGTCAAAAATGGGCCGCATAGTCCCGACCCAGCACGTTTAGATAAAGGGTGTTTAGATCTGACACTAAAGGAGACTTTTATCATCAATAACAACACCAAAGGCTCCTGACCAAGCGTCTGTATTTTATGAGATGGGAGTGAGAATCTGTTGAAGAAAAATCATTTATGGTTTAATGTCAAGATATTTTTTGACGTAAAAATGATTTCTACTCGTCAATATTTATTGGCTCCTATACAAATAGTTTTTTCATTAGTGGTCATCAAATATGGACAAAGACTCAAATAAATTGTTATATTTGATCTTCATATAAAATGTAGAAACACATCATGAACAGAGTCATAGATGAGTTAAAGTTCATACTGAAAGTGGAGGCTGTTATTTAAAAAAAAAAATATCAAATCTAATTACAATTAATTAACTTACTGGAGAGACAGTGATTTCTGTCTGTTATTGACCGCATACATTTAAAATATAAATTATTTAAATCTTTTTGTTGTCATATTTACTTTTTGCCCTTTGTGTTTTACTTGCCCCGGGCCATGGGGCAACACTTATTGTTGAACATTTTATTGTAGTTGTGTATAAACGTGAACATTGTTGGTAAAAATTCTGAAATTTTTTTATGAATTGTGTAGTTTCAATAAATATTAAAATATGTTAAATAGATTGTAATAATTCAAAATTGCTCAAGTATTGAATGTGAAAGTTAATGTTATTTATTATAATATAGAAAGAAACTGTACATTATATGAAGGACAATGTCATCACTATATTATGTTAGTAAAACTAATTACAGTGAATAGACTTTGTATATTAATCCATAATTGTCTTTAGTCCCCATATAAGCCGTGCTGACATGAGATGATCAGTGTGTGTTTGATATGAAGCTGAATCCAGTATATGTAGTGAACTTTGTGCTGTATTGATGAGTAGTTTAGTGATCAGAGTCCATGTAGTTTCCAGGATCAGACTGAATGCAGTGCTGTAAGCTGCTGGTGACTGTGTGAATGTGTGTCTGTGCTGCTTGTTGCTGCTGTCAAACTTCAGATGAGCCGGTAGTGAAGCCCGTGGTGAGCGTGTACCCAGCAGCATCCAGAGCCCACCTGGAGGGGAAGAGCTCCCTGCTGTGTCTGGCCTCAGCCATGTTTCCTCCTCTGGTCCAGTTCTCCTGGAAAAGACGAAAGGAGAATGGTCCTCTGGAGGAGCTGCCCTCTGATGAGGGAGAACAGCTGGAGATCAGAGAGTCAGGACACACCGCCTCCATCTTGCTGATCCATCAGAAAGAGAACAGCACATATAAATACCGCTGTGATGTCCTACATGAAGGGGGGGGGCAGTGGAGGCCCAAACAGAACAAGGTAATGAAGACTTGGTGACTGTTTTCAATACCAACTATGTTTAAATGCACTTAATAACTTGGTTTTATCTCTTATTCTGAAAAAGACAATATTCCACTAATATTCCCGTTAACATGCAGCTGTGCTAAATAGGATTTTTGTTCCAGCGGTGGTGGACTTGTTGGATTATGTGAACACAGCCTCCCTCTTTCATTCCTTCAACCAGCTTCTTGAAACAGTCAGCATCTCTACAGCAGCCTTGCAAACTGTTGCTTTTTGTACAACAACCATAGCAACGCACAGAGCTGACAGTGATGAAGGCTTGGTGACTGTGTTCAGCAGTGATTCAGCTTCATGTGGAGATGCTGTCAAAGAGAGCAGAGGAGTAGATGACTGACATTTGTCACTGCAACTCCAAACATTTCACTGCTTTTCTGTTTCAGAGGTTCCAGCTCCAGCAGCCTCCTGTCCTCCAGAGAGAGATCCACCAGACCAGCTAGCTCTGGAGGAAGCTGACTGTAAGATCACCTGCTGACTCTCCTTCAATAACTATGTTTCCTTTTACACTTCAGCTTTTGTTTTCAATGCCAACACTTAAAGTCACTGTCCTGGCTCCATATCTGAAAAGCTTGGTAGAGATTTGACTTGTTTGTTTTTAATAGGGGCCTTTGAGCTTTCATGTTTGAGCCCATTTCATGTGAATCTGGAAACATCAAAGTGTCAAGTGTGTGTGTGTTCTGATGAAATGTATATAGTGTGTGTGTGTGTGTGTGTCTCAGTGTCCTTCCAGTCCCAGTGCAGGGTGAAGTTGTTCTGTCTGCTGTACACCCAGCTGATAGTGAAGAGTCTGGTGTACTGCTGTGGACTCTCTCTGCTGATGATCCTCAGAAACAAGGGACCATCCACCAGCTGAACACATGCTGACTGACTGACATGCTGATTTTCTGCTCGACTTTTCTCGTCATCAAATCTCATCAATTCATCTCATTCATCACTTTGATCAGTATTAAAAAATATCAATTATGACGTGTTGTAGTTGTCATCTGAACCATATAAATACATATATATCTTAGCAGTTACTAAGTTTAAATTCTGTGGTGTTTTTAGATACTTTAGTTTATTTCTACTTTTAATTGTGACTTGTATAATGATAGCTCACTTGTATAATCAGCTGTCTGGTAGATATTTTATAGATCATAGTATTTTTTCTGTTCTTGCGTTTCTCTTTAATACATTATGCGTATGAGTGTGGCAGCTTTTTCATTTTTTTCAGTGTAACATTCTTAATGAACGTAAATGAGCAGAAATAAAAGTTTTTGTTTTTTCATCCTTGTTTTTTTTGGATTTCGTTCAAATAATTAATTGTAGTAATATAGATTATATTAATTAATCAAAAATCATCGTCAATAGACATCTATCCAAAGACAACAAATATATGTAACCAGTTGTTGTATACAGATCAGTAGGTGTGGGTGTTTCACGCTGGAGTCTTCTTGAAGACAAATCTTTTATGGTGAGTTGCTCGGTAATACCTGGGGTCATGCGGTATATGGGGCACAGGTATTTGTTAATCATAAATGTCTTTAAAAATAGGCATATATAATATAATACCTGGAAAATACCTACAAATTAGGCTTTTTTTTCTGGGGTTGAGTGGTATATGGGACACAGGAAATGTCCAACAGAAATGTTTAATTAGCTTATTAACTATCTGTAATAATAAAAATAATGAGTCAAACTCTACAATGATGATGCCGTTATTTACACACATGAACAAACAGCAGAAAAAGCTACTTTTAAGCTACAACTGGATATTGGGATATTTGTCTTTGATAACAACAAAACATTTATATTACTAGACTGTGTTTATTTGTGCCTGTAGATTTCTCCTAAATTCAGCCAACGTTAACGTTAGATAATGCCTTGTTTGCATATGTAAACATTCAATTTCATGAAAATAAAAAAAATAAAAACTAATTGTCTTAAAGTAGGTAATCCACTGGGGAGGTTTCATGTTGATATCTGTTAGTTAAAATATTAACACTTATTTACCTGTAGAGTCATTCAAATGTCTTAATTTTATAATCGATATCTTTAAAGGTTTTGTTTTGTTCTAATACTCTGAGCCAGAAATCTCCACTTCAGTAGCTCTTACATAACCCAAATTTTATAATTTGATTCCTATATTTATTTTGAAGTTGTTGTTTTTTCACGCAGGGCTTTGTTCAGATATCATTCAGAGTCTGACTTCTACAACATTGTACGTATGCAAATAAGCACATATTTAATAAGAAGATTACTTATTTGCATTGCAGACACTCATGTGAGTTGTCGTGTTTGTATGAGGACTCTCATCAAATCCAAGTGTAAACTGTAAAGTTGACCTTTGATGGCTAAAATCCCCATAAATAAAGTCCATGGAGGTGACCTCCAGGTGGGTCATCATTGTTGCTCTCTGGGCTCAGTTAAACTGTGTGTGGGTAGAGGGCTCAGTGGAAAAAAAAAAAAGCTTCCAGACCACAAGAGAAAAGACACACAGCTGCAGAGAGGAAGAGGAGTTCCTGAGTGTTTACAGCAGCAGCAGATATGAGTCTGTTCTCAGTGGTTATTAGAAATCATAAAAACTGTTGACAGAGAATCACCACTTCCTTTCCTGCAGCAGACGGGCTGTGTGGGTTTCTGCTCTGCAGCCTTTCTCACATTAACAACACAATGACAGTTACAACCATCCACTCTGGTTAAAGGATCATTCCA
>NC_041342.1:33312626-33317626 GCF_004354835.1 Perca flavescens
TGCCCCTGGCGCCTCCCTAGGGAGGTGTTCCAGGCACGTCCAGCTGGAAGGAGGGCTCGGGGAAGACCCAGGACTAGGTGGAGGGAGGTCCAGCTGGGAGGAGGCCTCGGGGAAGACCCAGGACTAGGTGGAGGGATTATATCTCCAGCCTGGCCTGGGAACGCCTCGGGATCCTCCAGTCGGAGCTGGTTAATGTGGCTCGGGAAAGGGAAGTTTGGGGTCCCCTGCTGGAGCTGCTCCCCCCGTGACCCGATACCGGATAAGTGGACGAAGATGGATGGATGGACATCAGATCTGAAAACATTCAATATGGTGTTTTGGAGTTGTTTGTCGTGTTTGTATGAGGACTCTCATCAAATCCAAGTGTAAACTGTAAAGTTGACCTTTGATGGCTAAAATCCCCATAAATAAAGTCCATGGAGGTGACCTCCAGGTGGGTCATCATTGTTGCTCTCTGGGCTCAGTTAAACTGTGTGTGGGTAGAGGGCTCAGTGGAAAAAAAGGCTTCCAGACCACAAGAGAAAAGACACACAGCTGCAGAGAGGAAGAGGAGTTCCTGAGTGTTTACAGCAGCAGCAGATATGAGTCTGTTCTCAGTGGTTATTAGAAATCATAAAAAACTGTTGACAGAGAATCACCACTTCCTTTCCTGCAGCAGACGGGCTGTGTGGGTTTCTGCTCTGCAGCCTTTCTCACATTAACAACACAATGACAGTTACAACCATCCACTCTGGTTAAAGGATCATTCCAGGAACTGGAGTTTGATTTCAGTGCTCAGTACTCAGAAAAATGTCTCATATATAATAACTTATATTCAAAAATATTTAGTGAATAAAAAACAAACATAAACAGCCATGTGCTGCAGGCCTATAGACAAACAGAATAAAAATCCAATGTTTAAAAAATATATTTCTGCTTATTTTTAAGAATAAAGCAAATTGATTTTTCTTTTTCAGCAAAAATGAAAAGGACGTATGTATTTGCCAGCGTTTTGTCATGTTTTCGACTTAAATCATGAATCATTATTAATTTACTACTAAAGGCAAATTCACAAAACAGCTGAAATTATGTATAAGAATGTGTAGTAATGTATCGTTATTGTTTATTATAATACTTTATGATTCTATGGTATTTAACTCAACTGCAGTATTATACAAAAATAAGCGGAACATCTGTTATCATTGATCAGAGCTCCAAAACAAAAACCACAAAGACAAAGAAGTCATCTTGTTGTTTCACCCCCTCAAACAAACATCTGCATCTCATCTTCAAGCCCAACTAGAGAGTCCATGTTATCATGTTAACATGATACAACAAATGGGGGTCCCGGTAGCTCTCCTTGTAAAGTGCAGCACCATGTATCAAGAGTCCTGGGTTCCATTCCTTTTACTGCATGTCATCCCCTCTCTACGCTGCCTTTCCTGTTTCTCTCTATCGATGTCCAATGAAGCAGAAAATACTTCAACAACACAATACCACATAGGCCTACAGGGTTGTTGGACTGGCGGGGAGGAAGGGACTAAGTACCCAGGGCCCTCATGTAACAAGGGGCCCAAAAAGATGCTAGAATGAATAGCTGTGGATGCGGGGAGGGGCCCATAGAAAATGCCTTTCTACAGGGCCCAGAATTTTGTGCTACGCCCCTGACCACATATTGGGAATGTGTGGGAAAGGATAATATTGACTACTTATTTATATATAACAGCTGTGTGTATATATGTTTCATCTTTGTTCAGCTGTTTGCTTATATTCATATCTTCCAAATCACTTGCAGGTGTCAACATACACGGCCAATGACGTTGTTTCTGTTTCTGGTCATTTAAATCAAATTCATAAAAATGAGGGTTCTTATGAAATATAGAAACTTTAGATTTTTCAGTTTATTGAGAACGTAACAATGAAAGAATTTGACAAAGCTTTGCAGAATGTATTAAAAAGAAACAAGAACTAAAACAAATGCTATACTGTATAAAATATCTACCAGACAGCTGATAATTCACATTCATTGTCTATCAATATACAAGACACAATTTAAAATAGAAATAATCAGTATCAAATAGTATTAAAATAACACTACATAGAATTCACACTTAGTAACTTCAAAAATATATTTATGTATGAGTATGTTTAGATTGACAACTACAACACGTCCTAATTGATATTTGTCAATACTGATCAAAGTGATTAATTAGATGAATTTATAGATAGAAAAGGCTTGCAGAAAACAGTCAGCATGTGTTCAGCTGGTGGATGGTCCCTTGTTTCTGAGGATCATCAGCAGAGAGAGTCCACAGCAGTACACCAGACTCTTCACTATCAGCTGGGTGTACAGCAGACAGAACAACTTCACTTGGTACTGAGACGGGACAGAAGCTGATGGTGGAAGAGTAGAAACCTCTGAAACAGAAAAGAAGTGAAACGTTTGGGGTTGCAGTCAGAAATGTCACTCCTCTGCTCTCTTTGACAGAGTCTCTACATGAAGCTAAATCACTGCTGAACACAGTCACCAAGCCTTCATTACCTGGTTCTGTTTGGGCCTCCACTGTTTGGGCCTCCACTGTACTGAGGTGCTGAGACGGGACAGAAGCTGCTGGTGGAAGTGATGGTGGAGATGGTGGAAGAGTAGAAACCTCTGAAACAGAAAAGCAGTGAGTAGTTTTGAGTTGAAATGATAGATAATAGAAAACTGCTTCACGGCACAGAGTATTTTTCTTTTTAAGTGCTCTATCCGCCCCCCATGTGTCATGAAAAAATGCCGCCCCGGACGATTGCCCGCTTCGCTCGTGCCAAAAAACACTACTGTTGCTATGATTAGTGTACAAAAAGCAATAGTTTGCAAGGCAGCGGTAGAGATGGAGGAAGGAAGGAAAGTGAGAGGCTGTGTTTGCGCGGTCCAACAAGTCCACCGCCGGACGAAAACTTTGAAAATATCCTATTTTGCACAGCTGCATGTAACCGTAATATTACTGGAATATTCTCTTTCATTATTATTCATTATTTATCATGTAAACATCTTAGTCTTTTTTGGAATAAGAGATTATACCGGAATATTAAGTGCACTTAAGTAGTCAGTGTTGAACACATTCACCAAGTCTTCATCACCTTGTTCTGTTTCGGCCTCCACTGTGCCCCCCTCGTGCCGGACGTAGCAGCTGTATTTATATTTGCTGTTCTCTTTCTGATGGATCAGCAAGATGGAGGCGATGCATCCCGACTTTCTGATCTCCAGCTGCTGTCCCTCATCACGGGGCAGCTCCTCCAGAGGACCATTCTCCTTTCGTCTTTTCCAGGAGAACTGGACCAGAGGAGGAAACATGGCTGAGGCCAGACACAGCAGGGAGCTCTTCCCCTCCAGGTGGGCTCTGGATGCTGCTGGGTACACGCTCACCACGGGCTTCACTACCGGCTCATCTGAAGTTTGACAGCAGCAACAAGCAGCACAGACACACATTCACACAGTCACCAGCAGCTTACAGCACTGCATTCAGTCTGATCCTGGAAACTACATGGACTCTGATCACTAAACTACTCATCAATACAGCACAAAGTTCACTACATATACTGGATTCAGCTTCATATCAAACACACACTGATCATCTCATGTCAGCACGGCTTATATGGGGACTAAAGACAATTATAGACACACTTTATGGATTAATATACAAAGTCTATTCACTGTAATTAGTTTTACTAACATAATATAGTGATGACATTGTCCTTCATATAATGTACAGTTTCTTTCTATATTATAATAAATAACATTAACTTTCACATTCAATACTTGAGCAATTTTGAATTATTACAATCTATATAACATATTTTAATATATATTGAAACTACACAATTCATAAAAAATGTCAGAATTTTTACCAACAATGTTCACGTTTATACACAACTACAATAAAATGTTCAACAATAAGTGTTGCCCCATGGCCCGGGGCAAGTAAAACGCCACGTCGGGCAAGTAAATATAACAACAACAAAAAAGATTTAAAAAATTTATATTTTAAATGTATGCGGTCAAAAACAGACAGAAATCACTGTCTCTCCAGTAAGTTAATTAATTATAATTAGATTTGATGTTTTTTTTTTTTAAATAACAGCCTCCACTTTCAGTATGAACTTTAACTCATCTATGACTCTGTTCATGATGTGTTTCTACATTTTATATAAAGATCGAATATAACAATTTATTTGAGTCTTTGTCCTTATTTGATAACCACTAATGAAAAACAATTTGTATAGGAGCCAATAAAGATTGACTTTGAACGAGTAGAAATTTTTTTTCCGTCAAAAATATCTTGACATTAAACCATAAATGATTTTTCTTCAACAGATTCTCACTCCCATCTCATAAAATACAGACGCTTGGTCAGGAGCCTTTGGTGTTGTTATTGATGATAAAAGTCTCCTTTAGTGTCAGATCTAAACACCCTTTATCTAAGCGTGCTGGGTCGGGACTATCGGCCCATTTTTGACTCAGTTAGGTTTAGGAAAAGATGGGGGCTTACGTTTCCATGACACGCGGGACAAGAACGGGACGGTTGGGTTTAGGAAGCGGGACACGCTGGGACCACGATCCCGGTCTCCTGGGTGAAAGTCCTGTGTTGTTTGACCCATCCACCCCCCCAACCAACCTCCCTATGATGATGTTTGGGCTTTCATACTACTCTCTACCGTAGTCTCTCTTAATGCTAAGTCCTATTCAAGCTCCATGTAGCTGCTGCTCTCCCTGGAGCTCTCTACAAACACACTGAAGGTGTTTTTAGGGTCTCTTCAGACGCTGACAGACACTGTCCAAACCTCCTCATTTTACCAGTTCAGAGGGACAACCGGTTGGTTTTATGATATATCACATTTAAATAAAAACTGCAACATAATAAACAGACTATCTTGATCCCTGATTGTAAATTAACATATAATAATTATAAAATGTACCTTCACACAAAGGAACAGTGTTGTAGAGTTAACTTACATATTAAAATAAATTACATATTTAT
>NC_041342.1:33322626-33382626 GCF_004354835.1 Perca flavescens
GTGGAGCTCTGATGCAGCTGAGGCCAAACAAGGACGAGCTGTGAGATCAGACGAGGGCCACGTGGTTTCTAACAGCTCCTCACATCTCCCATCAGCCCCTGCAGCACACAGATAAGGCTGCTCTCTGAGTTTAAAAACAGGTGGAGCACTTTATCTGATCAAATTATAAATAATACAGAAAATGAATGTGAAACTATTTTGATGGAAGTATTTTTTTATTTAAAACCTTTTATTAATTTTAATAAAGTTAATATAATAGTAGAAATGTTACATTTCAGGATGAAATATTCACATATGTTTATTAATTTATTTTTAATTTATTTCATTAACAATTTTATTCATTTTTATAATTCATTTTGTTTTTAATAAGTTGAATTCATTCCTTAATTTAGATTTTTTTATTTTCTTTTAATGTAATTTTTTATTTAGTTTAAATATTTTTTTTAATTCATGTTTAACTTTGATTTTTTTTGATGTAGTTAATACTAGTTAAGAATGTTAATGTATCAGTAATAATTTTGAGGTTTGGACTGTTGGTTTGACAGAACAAACATTGTGAAGGAGTCACTTTGGGCTCTGGCTAATTTGTGATGAACTTTTCTCACTATTTTTACAAACCAGTCAATCAATTTATGAAGAAAATAATCAGCAGATGAATCCAGAATGAAAATAATCATAAGTTAAAAGTTCAGAATGAGCTCCAGCTCAACCAACTCCAACAGTAAAATCCTGCTTTTACATTAATGCTGAGTATAAATAATATAATATATAATATTAAAACAGTCACAGGGGACATTTTAACTTTCAAAACTACATTTCACTGATGATACTTACAGACTTTCACTGAAGGAACACTTTCAATGCAGGACTTTTACTGTAACAGAGTATTTGTACTGTGTGGTATCAGTACTTTTACTGCAGTAAAGTATCTGAATGAAACTACTGTTGTTACTGACTAGAACATTTCCTTCACACTGCTGCCCCCTAGTGTCTGCAACAACAAATGGATTAGAGTCTGGGTCTGTCCGAGGTTTCTTCCCAAAAGGGAGTTTTTCCTCGCCACTGTTGCAACAGCCACTGCTAATGCTTGCTCTTGAGGGAATTACTGTAATTGTTGGGGCTTTGGAAATTATAGAGTGCGCTCTAGACCTACTCTATCTGTAAAGTGTCTCGAGATAACTCTTGTTATGATTTGATAGTATAAATAAAATTGAGTTGAAATGAAAAAATTAACACACACAGCCATTACTGTAAGGGTGAATCCCAAGTCTCTTATTTGATATCTGCTCGGTCCTCACTTGAACCGGAAGTTGTTCTGTCTCTCCTTCATGAAGGCCGTCTCAAAGTTCTTATTCCTGCCCAGAGGAGCGAGGATGGAGGATTAAGGATGGAGGACCGAGGAGGGATCACCAAGGAGCAAAGGATATACAAGTGCAGCCTTCCTGGAAGCTGTGCAGCTGAAAGCAGTTGCTAACTCCACCCATACAGCTGACAAATTCACATTATGCTTTAGAGGAAAGGATGGATTTCCTACTTTCCTCTCCTCGCAGGATTTCCTCACGTCTCCCTCCCATGCTCCCTCGGTGGGAATAAGGGACTAAGACACGAGGAAGGGAAGCAAGTGAAGAAAACATGGATGCAATGTAAGGACTTGGGATGTAGCCCAATACTACTATTACCAGGCATTACTACTACTACTGTGGCTGGTGCTCCTACTAATTCTACATTTCTTCTACCTATGGGTTGCATCTTGCTTACTTGACTTTAATCTGTTTCGATTTACTGTTTAATCAATTTATAGAATGCAAAAATGCAGTGAAAAATGTCCAAATCTTAATTAGATTCATTTTCATTGCAGGACTTTTACTTTAACAGAGTATTGGAAGTTTGATGCCAAATGTGGTCTGTAAGAAGGTTTCAAGTCATTCATTCATTCAAATTCAATTTATTATACAGGAAAGTTAAAAGCAACAATTAAGTTACAATATAAACGGGCCTGATTCAGTTTAAAAACTGGTTTCCAGCAGGTTCCTGTTCTGCAGCAACATAGAACATTGAACACAGTTTCAGAACATGAGGACAAAAACATTTGTACAAGACATTAGCATGGGCTAGACAGATACAGACAACTAAAACATCAATACGGACAAACAAGACTAGAACAATACATAAACAATCAATGTGTGCAAGTGTGACTATCAAGAAGAAACCGTTTGTATGACTTTTTGAAATATGTGATGGATGATAGTGTTCTGATGTGATGTGTAGGATTCTCGTAGGGTACAGATTTGATCATTGGCAAATTATCAAAGATGTTTTATCAATATTAATAAAGTTATGAATATCGTTATTAATAACTGTATCAAATCGACAAACAATCAAAACGGGGCACCACTCTGCAAGTCAGGGACCAATAATCAAACTGTGGAACAGTCTCATTTCTGTGGTAATCCTTTAAAAAGGAAATAAAGGAAGGGGTGAATCCAAGCACGGACCTGATCGACCAGCAATTATTACAACAAGTACACAAATAATCACAAGCAACTGCTAATTAAGTATAATAAGATTTATTAATGTCACAATTATCAGTAGCTAATCAATAATCCTTCAATAATAAACTTATATACCTTTTACAATATCACAACCAAAAACAAAGCAAAAACAAAGCAGCATGGGCGGACACGTCTGTGTCCGTGTGTGAGTGTGTGTGTGAGAGAAAGAGTGAGTGAAAAGGGGGCGGTGTCGGAGTGTAGTTCTAACACGAAAACAAACTCCCAAAATGGCTACTCCTGTGAGCTGCACAAAACTATTTAGCCTCAAGAGTTCGGTAGTGGTGCTGGGTGCACGGGCAGGGGCTGGAGAAGCCGGGGGTTGCTGGGCAACGCGCACGCTTAGCCGGTATGGTAGCTAGTTCCTGTGTTAGCTCTGTACGAACGTAAGCCGATTCCACGTGTGAAGCTAGCCTACAGCGTTAGCTCTGGAGCTACGCAGCTAGCCTGTGTCGTGTGTGTGTGTGTGTGCTAGAGGGAGAGAAGAAAGAGAAGAAGAGTAAAGAAAAGAGGCACTCTGATCTTTAGTTATCGATAATGACCAAGTTCCCCTCAGCCACTCAGGTCTACCTCGCCCAGTTCTGGTAACTGGGCCGATAAAGTTTACCTGGAGGTGGGGCCATAAGTGTATGACCCCCCTTCCCTGGAGTACAGAGAAGGCGCCTGCTCCAGCCACCTTGAAGAGAGTCTGCAGGGACTCTGAAGAAAGGCAGTGGTTTTGCTGTGCAAAAGCTGGAGGCGGGTCAGGTGGGCACAAGTGATGGTGCAAGTCTGGCCTGACGGCAAGATTCTTTGGCCAAAGTGATATGGGCACGTCTGTTGGCGTGGCGCCATAAAAGGGTGCACCTTTAACCATACAGGTGTGGCACGGTGCATCGCTGTTGTTCAGCGAGCAAAGGAAAGACCTGTGAGGGTTGCAAAAGTCAAGGCTGCCAGACTGCGGCGGCTGTGTGCTCGCCGGCGGCAAAGAAAAGTCAGAGCCAGGGTCAGGCTCTGGAAGAATCATGGCCATTTGCTCATGAATGACGGTGACTTGTTTGTCTGGGGCTGGCAGACTGCCTGCAGGATCAAGTGGCCTCAGGGTGTCGACCTGGGCCTGACTGTGTCCCCGGTGGCTGTCAGCGAGTGGGCCTGGCCTCAGTTGGTTGTGACCGCTGCCCAAGTCTTCTGTGTCACTTACACAGATGAGACTAGGATGCACCAGAGTCATCCTCTGGGGTGTGATATTGACAAAAACAGGTTTTGTGATGGGCGGTTTATCAGGCAGGTAGCTGGGAATGCTACCACTGAATGCTACGCTTAATACTGGTGTACTGAGGGGAAGCATTGTTTTAACGACTTCTGCAGAAGTGTTAGAATGTGTCTGACTTATTCTGGAGACGCAGTCCAGCAGGGCTAGGGTGCTCACACCCCCTTTTTCCCCTGCTGCCGTATCTGTACCGTGGGCGTTGCCCTTGTGGGCAGGGTCTCCCCAGGACGTCAGGGGAGGGGTTTGTGAGGCGCTAGGCGTCGTGGTTTCAGGGAGCACTCTGGGCTCCTTTAAGTTACCTCCCTGGTCTAGTTCTGCGGATGACGAATCAGTGTCAGGCCCCTTTGAGGAGTCTGACAGTTCTGCTGGATACACACCTTGTTTTGGGGAGGGACGCATGTTGTCCGAGTCATCGGGAGCTCCCTTCCCCTTTCATGGGGGTGGAGTCCAGGCAGAATGTGGCTTTGAGCTACACAAAGTATCCATTGCAGTGGGTGAAAGTTTTGATCCACTTTTACCGCACAAGGTCTGGAGGTTTTCTTCCTCTTTAACGAATGGAGAAGTTATGGTTTCTTCAGGAAACAGGATGTTGCAATCAGAAATTAGCTGGGGTGTCTCCTTGCGGAGTGGAGCACCTGTTTCCAGCAAATGGCCCGATAGAGGCTCTTGATAACTCTCACCTATGACCAGCTCGGACACCTCCCTACTGGAGTTCACTAGGCTGCTAGCCATGGTCTCTGAGTAGACCGAAGTGACTGGAGGCTCCAAGGGGAGCCAAGTAGGTTAATCCAGGTCGGCTGGACCGTTGGATGTGGTAGGAGGGTCAGGCTCAGGGTCAAAGGCAGCATCACATGATTCTTGGACGTGTGAAGGTGTCAGCATACTTACCCGTTCCGTTGGGTCACACTGGTCACTCTGTCGTAGTTGGAGAGTATCATGCAGCCAAGGCTCGATCAGATAATGTCTCTGGAGCCGCGGGGGGGGTCGTTCAGAACAGGAGAATCATAGTCACTCAGTTGAGGGCGGCTCCTCCCCTTTGGCAGTGGGGATGGAGTCTGATCAAAGCGGGATGTCGAGCTTTCTGGCTCGCGCCCTTTGTCAGTGGACGGAACTCTGATTCTACGTGTGTTCCTCTGATGTTGCCAGACATTCCTCCCCCTTTTGGCAGGAGAGTGGTGACCTCTCCTCCTAGGGGGAGGAGAAGAAGAAGAAGGGTCTCTCCTCCGGGAAGGTGAGGAAGAGGGTTTTCTCTGCCGAGGTAGCGGAGATGAACAAGATCGGTCTCTCCGAGGAGGAGGAGGACGAGGACGAGAAGAAGATGAACAAAAACGGTCTCTTCTCTGGGAAGAAGACAAGTGGGTTTTTCGCCGAGGTGGCAGAGAGAAATGTTGTCTCTGACTGTGAGGAGACCAAGGAGGAGGAGAATAGAACGCTGTTCTTTGCTTGGCACGCCGGAGCTGTGCCGAGAGGTCCTCGCGGCTCTCCTCCAACCGGGAGACCTCATCACGCCTGGCTTGGACTCTCTGTCTAAGCCAGGCTATTTTGCGCTGCTCAGCTTCATAGCTGTCTTGCAGCAGTGCGAGCTGTGCTTGGAGGACAGCGCGTTGCCGATGGGTTCGGCTCTGATAGATGAGCACCAATTGGCCAAGCAAGCCTTGTATGCAAGCTTTTAGCATCCAAGACGGCTGTGCCACGTAAGCTAATAGTTCCTGGAGTATTTCATCGCAGGTAGTTCCACAACCATCACGATTATTCTCTTCAGAGTCTAGGATGAGACAAGCGACCACATTCTGCAGAACTGTCGGTCGGCTCTTTGGAAGCTTTCGCCTCCAGCCTCTGGTACTCAAAGCGACTCATTTTACCTCTAGTAAAGAGATTGCTAACAGGGCTCAATTCCTTTGTGGTGACAAAGGAAAATTAACTGTGAACAAGTTGATTCAAGGAGCAGGTGAAAGGCTTAACCTGTAGTTCCTTTAGTTTTAAGTGTTGACTGCTAATTAAGCTTATTACTACCATTTATCACCAAACCAATTCTATCAGGTGGTCGCAGAGGTCGCACCACCTCAGGTGAGTAATAGCTGTTACTGTCAAAAATCTGAGTGTTAGTATTAATATTTAATAATATTTAAGATCGAGTAGAGCGTGGAAATCTTGACTGCTAAGTAAGCTAATTACTACCATTTACCAACAACCCGATTGTGTCAGGTGGCCGTAGAGGCCCGGACACCTCAGTTGAGTAATAGCCGTTACTGTCAAGGGTTAAAGTAGAGCGTGAAAATGTTGTTGTCTACTAACCAATGTACACACAAAAAAATGCACAGACCACAACTGAATGTAACTCTTGGCAGGTTGCAGAAAAACTAATTTTCAAAAATAAAATATATTATATATTAAAAATATTTAAAATTAAAAAAGGTATGGACAATTATGCAACCCTGCAAGTCAGGGACCAATAATCAAACTGTGGAACAGTCTCATTTCTGTGGTAATCCTTTAAAAAGGAAAAAAAGGAAGGGGTGAATCCAAGCACGGACCTGATCGACCAGCAATTATTACAACAAGTACACAAATAATCACAAGCAACTGCTAATTAAGTATAATAAGATTTATTAACGTCACAATTATCAGTAGCTAATCAATAATCCTTCAATAATAAACTTATATACCTTTTACAATATAACAACCAAAAACAAAGCAAAAACAAAGCAGCAGGGGCGGACACGTCTGTGTCCGTGTGTGAGTGTGTGTGTGAGAGAGAGTGAGTGAAAACGGGGGGCGGTGTCGGAGTGTAGTTCTAACACGAAAACAAACTCCCAAAATGGCTACTCCTGTGAGCTGCACAAAACTATTTAGCCTCAAGAGGGCGGTAGTGGTGCTGGGTGCACGGGCAGGGGCTGAAGAAGCCGGAGGTTGCTAGGCAACGCGCACGCTTAGTCGGTTTGGTAGCTAGTTCCTGTGTTAGATCTGTACGAACATAAGCCGATTCCACGTGTGAAGTTAGCCTACAGCGTTAGCTCGGGAGCTACGCAGCTAGCCTGTGTCGTGTGTGTGTGTGTTAGAGGGAGAGAAGAAAGAGAAGAAGAGTAAAGAAAAGAGGCACTCTGATCTTTAGTTATCGATAATGACCCAGTTCCCCTCAGCCACTCAGGTCTGGGCTAACGTGTAGTTTAGGACAGACTCAGGACACAGAGTGTGTTCAGTCCGTTTATTCCTGTCCATAGATTTCCACAGAAATGAAACAGAGCGGGTCCCTGGCGAGTGTCAGCAGCCACGGAGAAACTTCCCTCCAAAAAGCAGCAAGGGGCAAGTTTAGTCGACTTTGAGAAATATAAGCGTTGTTTCCTTCTCACTGAAGATATGAAAACACTGGTGCGTTTTCAAGGATCCACCGAAATAAAATCCACTTTCTCCAGAAAATGGAAGTTCAGCACAAGCGCTTGCGCGCCTCCTTTCAGCATCGGGAGTTGCAAGTGAAGACGAGGAAGTGTCCTAGGATCAGGTTATTTATAGGTTAAGACTCCCCTGCTGTGTTTATGGTCCCGCTGAACCAATAGGAAGACTCAAAACTCTTGAAAGGGTGAAGACTACTATCTTGTAGTTCTTTGACTACCTGCCAGTTGTGAGGCGTTTCCCTTCTGGCTGGCACTTTCGCATAGAGGTGTGAATTATCCCGGCTTTGGGGTTTACATGCAGGCCAAGATTCCTTTGTCTTGGCCAAATGTTCCTTTGTCTCTGACCACATGTGTGTCCTGTATCCAGAGGTCAGTTTAATCTGAGGCGTTTTGGTTTAACCAGACTCTTGGTCCCCTACAGATGTGAGAATGTCATTCCAAATTTTGGTGTATGTATAAAAAAAGGATTTCTGACCATAGTTGTTTTTGTATGGAGGGACTGGAATGAAGGCCTGGGAGACTGACCTAGTGAGGCTTACTGGTCTCATATTTTGTGTCGGGAGAAGTGCAGCAAGTGCTGAAATCAATGTGTGTACTTCCTTAGGAAGTTAAATGTAGATATTCTGTCTTTAATTTATAAGTACTTCTGAATCTGTTCGTATATTAGCCATGATAGCCTGGTATGGTAATGAGAGCTGGGCGACATGGAGAAAATCAAACGTCATATTCGTGACCAAATACATCAATATCAATGTTGTGGCAATATTGTAGGTTTGACTATTGGTGTCCTTTTACAAAATGGTGGCCGCGTCCATTCTCGCTGGACACGATGCTGCAGAGAGGGACATCCAGTGGGAATCCCAGAAGTTAAACATCGTTGATGTATAGTCTACCCAGCCCTAACAGCCCGGTCTCATGGCAGTTCGTTATATAGTTACGTTATTTTAATCTATTAAGTCGTGAACAGGTTACGTAAATGCCTTTTTTTTCGTGTGGCGATTATGAAATTGAAAGCAATGCATTTTAACGGGAAGCATATTTCGTGATCCCAGAACGCTGACGGTAGCGAGTAGTATTGATAAGGCGAAAGTCCGCGTAGGGAGGTTGGTCGGAGTGGTGGATGGGTCAGAAAACACAGGACTTTCACCCCGGGAGACCGGGGATCGCGTCCCGCGTGTTGCAGTTCCACAACCACAACCGTCCTGTTATTGTGGCGTTTTCATTTTCCCGTTGATGTGTTGCCCCTGCGCCTGTGGATCGCGTCCTGCGAATGGTGGCCCGTCCCGTTGTTGTGGCCGGCGTGTGGTTGTCGCGTCCCCCCAGAGCACGTTCGAAAAGCGTGACCTGTACACGTTCAAAAGTCGTTGCATATACATGCAAAAAAACGTCAAAATCGTAACCTGTACATGAATTTATGAATCAAAATAACATGACTATTACACGACCTGGCGTGAGACCGGGTTGGCCCTAACGTTAACCTGAACATCAGGAACAAAACCCACCTAAGCCGTATTGTGGAGGTGGCTGGTAAGGTAAGGTATCCCATAGTCCCCCTTGATGGCTATCTTTGACCAGCAAGTACTCTGCAAGGTCCGGTCTACATTAGACTGCACAAACCTTCACTTTGAGTTTGAAACTCTCCCCTCGTGCCAAAGACTTAGAGACCCTGTTCAAGAGAAAAAACTCCTTCACTCCCTGTGCGATAACTCGGCTTAATTTGCACAAGTAATGTAGATTTTTTAGAGATTGCTCCTGCATTATTGTATTAGCTTGTGTTCTCTGCATTACGTTAGTGCACTGGTTCTCAAACTTTTTTCTATAATGTTTCCCCTTTGAACAGTTGTTTAAAGTATCCCCTAACCAGTGCAAATCATTTTTGGTAGAAAAAAAAAAAGTCTCTATAAAGAGGAAGAATACAGCAATGGAAAACATTTAAATACTGATGGAAAAAGGCAAAAAAAATGAAAAACTTCGGGAAAAAGAACACAGTAGAAAAATACTAGGGCGACAGAAGTGATAAAAACTTTGAAAAAAGAGACAAAAACTTTTAAGAAAAGTAAGACAGTATAAAAAAGTAAGGAAGAAAGGCAAGAATAGGTCAAAACCTTACAAAAAACAGTGACAAAAACTTTGAAAAAAGCAACAAACTTGGAGAAAAAATAAGTAACTACAACCTTGTAACTGAAAAAAGATTTGAAAAAATGTCACGTACCCCCTGCAGTCCTGCAGTCAAAGAATTTCTAATATAGGAAGAAGTTCCCTCGTTACTTCCTGCTTCTGAACTGGTAGCAGTTCCACCAGAAATCCATATAGGGGGCGCTCACAGGCCAGTGCAGAATGAATGGGACTCTATGGAGCTATACCCCTCAAAACCCACTTTTCTCAGGATATCATTTTTTGTTTAGTAATTTGAATGTTGCATTCGAATTGGGAGGCAAAGAAAATACCCACTGCTGGGTGTTAGATTTTTTTTAAAGTCACTTTTCTGTTCTAAAAAGCCTTTTAAAATGTCAATGACGTCATACACATATACGGCCGGAGATACTGCTTTACGGCGAGCTCGGGGTCCCTTCCATTGTTCTCTCGAGGCATCGACAACACAGCTGATAGGTTAGGCTCTCCCTGTCAATACACGTGCTAGAAAGAGGTTTGCTGATGTTTTAAAGACCACGCCGAAATATTCACCCTGACATTCTGGCTCTGCTTCGGATGCCGTCAAGCGGGATCTCCGATCGTAATCAGTCCTTCACTCACCAATCAGCATTCATTAGCAGAATGCTAGCGTGTTATGGGCTACAACGACTCAACCTGTAAGAAACCAAAAGGACATAAGTGCTCGTTCATTCAACTTTAGACCTATAATCCATGTTGAACTTGCAAAATCTACAATCAAATCTGAGGTTTCTCAACGACACTCAGACAAAAGATACACATTTTGCCGTCTAGCTCCATAGACTCCCATTCATTTTGCACTGGACCGCCATCACCCCCAGTGGAACTCTGGTGGAACTGCAACCAAATCCGGTACAATGGGGCTGAATAGGGAGTGGACCGGCTTTGCTGCAGTACGCAGATCGGCGTTGGGCCAAATGTGGGCACGTTTGACTCCGTGGGCACGCCATCTGGTGGCGGACAACAGGCAGCACATTCTCAAATGTCAATGCAACACCTTTATAATATAATATATATTATATATAGATATGTAGATTATAATAAATAATGCGAGACCTTTATAATATAATATATATTATATATAGATATATATCCATCCATCCATCCATATATATATATATATAGATAGATAGATAGATAGATAGATAGATAGATAGATAGATAGATAGATAGATAGATTATAATAAATAATGATATTTTAATTGTAAAAAGGAAAAGAAGAACGGGGAAAGCAAACATGACTCCCGGGAAATGAGCCCTGGTCTCTGGGGAACGCCAGACAACAACTGACGGTTGTTAAGGCAGAGGCGGAGTGGCAATCGGGAAAATCTGGACGAACTAACCTGCCGGCTGCCTGCCGGCCAGTGGTCTACAAAATTTCCCGGTAGATGTTTTGGTTCCACTCCGCCGCTGGGTTAAGAAAAACGACAACGGGAAAAGCAAACTTCACACGCGGGAAAAGATCTCCGGTCAGCTTGAAAGTCCTGTGTTTTCCCCTCAGACCAAGTGCCAGAGTGATAGAGAAATGGCTCTGCCAATTGCTATTTGGCAAGTGGGCGGAGTCAAACGTTTAGCTCCACCCACATTGAGCCACTCCTCGATCTGCGTACTGCAGTCAGGGCTTACTCTCACGCACCCCCTGCAGTCCTCCAGAGTACCCCTAGAGCAGGATTGTCAAACTCAATTTCAACAAGGGCCACACTGAAAATGACGATCACAATAAGGGCCAAACATGTTCTGTTTATTGACATGCTTTTATTTAACAAAAAAAGTCAATGAACTTTGTATTACTGCATGTCTCATATAGACCCTTTGCACGTGACATCACACTCTACTCCCGCGAATTATGAACGCCATGACGGACGGCGGAAGAGCTATTTTGTAGACGGACGGCAAGTCAAACGAGTGTGTTCGCTGTTCTTGTTCTCACAGACACAATCTGCAGAGTAATCCTCACCAACGCACGCATGTATATGTATTGCCTTTCTGTTTTAAATGACTAATAAATAATAATAATAAAACTTCCTCACCCAGCTAGCTGCCGTGTTAACCAGCTTTTCCTGCTAACAGGTCCCACATAACTATCGTCGGTTATTCAGTGACCTACATATCCCAAAAAGTAAGCCGTTCCCTTGATCATTTAACTTTACACGCATACAAAAAATATTGCCCCTTCGGACCCTGTGTCCATTGGAATGGTCATGACATATTTTTGTCTCTAGACCAATAAATACTCTGTAATTGAATGATGTCAGCAATGCTGGTTACTGATTGGACCCTGATTATCCAATCAAAATCATGTTTTGACTTTGAGCATGTTCTGAGAGAGTGACAGACATCGGACAAGACAAGCATGGCGGAGCAACTGCAGAGAGGGAAGAGTAAGTGCCTATTTTCAATCAAAAATGTAAATTTATGTTCATGCTGGCCAAACAAATTTGCTGTCAGTATAATTTTAACTGTTACAAGTGATAATATTTGAAATTATTTCGAACATACATCATATAATTAATGTATAGGATTTTTTCAAAGTCCGATGTCCATTGCAATGGACATCAGGAGGTGGGCAGGTTTAGCTAACACTCACATGTTTAGTGTCAGTATATAAAGAAACAAAATACATTTAAGCTTTTCATAGGTAAAGTATGGTGTCAAAGTTTATTTATTCATGATTACAAAATTTTAAATATATATTTTTTGTACATAATGTTGTACTTGTAGAGTATAAAGTCGAAGACTTTCTCGACCGTCTTGTAAATGGAGAGTTATCTGAACTTGTCTCCTTGAACTCGGGAAATGAGGAGGATGAAACCAGTAGTGAGATAGGTGGTAAGTTTAGCAATGAAGAGTGTTTTTAATTCTTAGTATGTGTTTTTTATCAATTTAATGTCTTATATGTAAGATATAAATAGAGTGCATAATAGTTCAAGAGTAAGAACACCTAAAATGAGTTAAAATGTGATTGTTTTGTTAGGGACAGAGAGGGACAGTGAAGAGGTTACATGCATGCCAGAATAACTTGATGTGGCCAATGAGATTGAGCTAGAGGAGAAAGACAGTGTAGTGACAGAGGAGGACAGAGGAAGACAGGAGGAGATGACAGTAACCAGGAAGGAAGAAATCAAGTGGCGTCACAGGCCGTTCACTACAATCATGGACACTTCCTTTGAGAATCCTCCAATTCAAGAGGCTCATCCCATGAGACCCTATGAATACTTCAAACAAAATAAAAATAAAAATAATACGATGAATTAAATTGTAGTATCTCATCAGCTTATGTGACCTGCGCACTGTTGGAAGAATGCGTAACTCTAACATTGATTGAACATCGGCGCCATCTACTGGATCATTGGCACTAATTGCCTTACTGTTTATAAGCTTCATAGATCTATTTACATGTAACTTTATGTACGTATGTGTATATGTATGCATGTATACACTTTATTATATACAACTTATATATGTAGCCTACGTAGTAGTGAAACATTCATGTTTAACGTTACCTTGTTTATCTTTGTTTTTAGCCATAATGTTATGTCTGTTTCTGTGTTGAAAGCAACACCTAGCCAGACTCAAATTCCCTTGTGTTTACACTTACATGGCCACTAAAGCTGTTTCTGATAAAAATCCAAAATATACTGTAAGTTCTTTATTTAGTATCTTTGCAAAGACCCCCAATTAAAAAAAATTCGATTTGAGTCAAAGGCACCACGGTCTCGCTGTGTGGGCTGGCTCTCTGTTCTTTATCTAGCTAGTTGGCCTAGCTAAGACCAGCCAAATCACTGACTTATTTATGATGTAATGGGTAAATGTCAATCAAGCACCTTCATATTTGTTTTATGTTGAATACCCTTAATAGTTAATTTGTTTGTATTTTTTGAGTGAACTGACGTTCATTTTGGGTAACAAGTTGACGCAACTATCCCCAAGGCTGCAAGCTCCCCAGCTATATCAGCTGTTATTTTTATGATTTTGATCATATATCTTGTGACTATACCTTCGTTACGGTCCTAAGGAGGCATAAGACAGTTGATGATTGTTGTTGATTTTGGTTAAATATGCCAAATTGCTATTTTATTTATGATTGTTGTTCAAACGGCATCTGTCTCTTATTGCCATGGAGACATTTCGAGTGTTCATTAATACTTTTTTTATAAGCATGATGATATTATTAGCCACAAATTATGAGAAACACATAAGAACCAGAAAGTAAGCAAAAGAACACTAACAAAATGTGAATCTAAACAATGACTCTATGAATCTATAACAAATACTCTAGTTCAATATTAGGGGAAAAGTCACCCTGACGACGTACATAGTTCAGACGTCTTTAGATAGTGAAGGCGTCTGTTTCACACGTTTGTAAGGCGACGTACTTAGTTTAGACGTCTTTAGTAGGCGTAAATTTGATGGGAATTCCAAACATACGCCGTCGCCACGTCGCCGCCGGAAAATGTTTGTACATGCACTCGCCGCCTAGTCGCCGCTGGTCTCTCGTCTGCAATCCCTATTAAATCAATTCAAAATTCCACACGGTTTGGCGACGACGGGGAGGGTAACCTGCTCCTTCTCCTTCTCCTGGTTATCCTTTGAATGACACAATCCACTCGCCATATAGCCTTCAGTAACTGGAAGATATAGCCACACCACCACCGCTCCATGGATTGTTTTTGGGATGATTATCACAGAAGCCTGGCTGACTACACTCACCGGACGGCAGCTCGTCTACTACACTGTTTAGCTTGTGCTTCCGGTGATTCTGCCGTCCGTCATGGCGTCGTCACGTGGTCGTGGTCATGTGTTTGCAAAGGGTTTAAATTGAAAGGTAGACCTTCTTGGGAGGAAAGTATTCATAAAGACAGGAAAATGAAGCAACGGAGAAGAAAACAAAGGAAAACAAGCTGAACAAAATATACAGTATGTAGATTGTTTTTTTAAGTTAAAGCAGCAAACTCAAGTGAAAGTCCTGTATTCAAAACCTTACTTATGTAAACGTGGGTGAGTATTATCAGTATCAAAAGAAAAGAAAAAAAGGTCTCTGTCAGTGTTTTACGATCAAATTGTTATTTATCTTGTAAGTAGGAGTAATTTTCTCACTCTATAAAGGAACACTTCAGTTTAGCAGAAAATTCATAAAGCTGTCAGACCATTAGAAAATCCCCGTACAATATTTACCTGTGAGATGAAGTGGAGTAGATAAGGCAGCATAAGATGGAAATACTCAAATAAAGTAGGCTACTTGAGTAAATCTACTTAGTTACTTTGCACTCATAGACTTATGTCTATGAGCAAAACATGTAATGGTCTTTTTTTATCAGGCTCTAGGCTGTTTTGAATTGAAGAGCCTCTCCTGATTTAGCAAAGCAATGAGTTTGCCTTTACTGCAGAAGTGATGCAAGATGTATGGGCTGCTTTTCTAAACTGGATTTATAAATATAGTCTATTAGAGTGCAGATCCGTTCTGAGCGACAGTGTTAAGGCTTATATAAACAGCATAGCAATCAGATCCATTATAGAAACCATAAATGGAAACCCAGCTGACATGGGTTTGTTTTGCTCCATCTGAAAGGGAGGGGCGTCCAAACTGACGTCACAGTGGTACGCCCCCCCCTCTCCCTCTCTCTCTCTCCCTTTCTCCGCCTCCCCGTCTAGTCCAGTGTCTAGAAGCCGAGAACAGAGCACCATCGAGCCTAGCTTTCTCCCATACAGTTTTGGTCGACATAAAACCCTAAATAAAGTCAGCAAAAAAGTGTCTTAGCCATCGTAGAATTTAGCAAGTCATAAAAAACAAACATTACATTTTTAAAAGCAGTTTAAAGTTTTCACAGCCTAAATATATAAAAATCTCTCTGCTTCTGCAGGGAATTCTGAGACTCAAAGTCGGCAAATCTGTCAAATTCTGCATGGCAGTGTCGCATAAATAAAGCATGAAAAACAGTTTCCTGATTTTTTTGGTGTGGTGCACAACTAGTCTGGCCAAAAAGTAGCCGTGAAATTAAATTGAAATGCGGGCCGGATCAAAATTTGCAAGGGCCTTGAGTTTGACACACGTAACCCCCTGCAGTCCTCCAGAGTACCCCTAGGGGGACACATACCCCCATTTGAAAAACACTGTGTATACTGTACGTTCAGGAAACATTTTAGTACTTTATGTTTTTGTATTGTTGTCTTTTCATTCATTTTGCACTTGCACTCCTGACTGCAGATCAAGATTCGTTATCGTTCATGATCTAAACATGGAATTTTGTTTGTCTGTTTCCATACAACTATGCATTAAGAGTAATGCAACAGTTACTTATCATTTTGAGTAGTTGCATCGATTGATAATTAGATCAATCGATTGAAATAGTAGTTACTTTGATGTTAAGTTGTGTCATATTGAACAGGTGATCTTTGTTAAATGAACAAATGATCTTTGGTTTATGTGTATTGTATCCAAGCAATTGAAAAAAAGTGTTAGAGTTTTGAAAAATGTGTATTTTGATCATTGGTTGTGAGTTTTGTGTCTAGAGTTTTGAAAAATGACGTCAAGGTTCTGAAATTAGTGCCAAAGTGATTGTTAAAAACTGTAACTTGTGTTCTCTGCATTACTAGTGCAGTGGTTTTCAAAACTTTTTTCAATAATGTTCCTCTTTGAACAGTTTTTTAAAGCCACGTACCCCCTAACCAGTGAAAATATTTTTTGGTAGAAAAATAAAAGTCTCTATAAAGAGGAAGAATACAGCGATGTTAGCGATAGAATTACTAAACAACAGCCTTGTACCTGGAAAAAGGTCGAAAATAGTAATAAAAACTTTGAAAAATACACAGTAGAAAGAAGGAGGGCAACACTAGGACGACAAAAGGACAAAAAAATTCATATAAGTGACAAACTTTGAAGAAAAGAAGACAGTAAAAAAAGTAAGGAAGAAATGCAAGAATAGAACCTTTTTTCGATACAATTTGATTGAAAGCTTCACTGGTTCAGAAAGTTTCGCCATCGCTACTGCATACAAGAAACAACCAATAAGAGACGAGAAAAACACAAATAAAGAAACACAAGACGTGTAGTTTAAAGCAGTGAGTGTCTGCAGCCACCAGAGGGCAGCAGTGTCAAAGTAACAACAGGAGGAGCACAGAGGCGATCATCATTTTATTGTTTATTATAAGGATCCCCATTAGCTGTTGCCTAGACGACCTCCTGGGGTCCAAAACAACAACAAATCAGACCATATTAAAACATTTCATGACACCTACAGGAAAAGGAAAGACGAATAACAAACTGTAACAAGTATAAAACAAAATAACAAGGAAAAGAACTAGAAAACCCCTTAAAACATCTCTAAGACACATCACAATATATATTACACAACAAGACAGATGGGTTTAGAGTTAACATCTATAGGTCACACACACAACAGAAGGATATGTATTACAAGAACAGAAATTAAGATATAAAACCTAAAGATAATAAAATGTAAGTGAAGGTGAGATTTAATTTTCTTTTAAAACATGCAACTTATGTTATGATATTATATTCCATGAAAAAATAGCTCTGTATGAGGCTGGAGTCATATTGCATTTTTTTGCCCTTGAGCAAGGCACTGAACCCCCCTCCACCCCAATACATCCTGAGGAAGTAGTAGTCAGTGTAACGTATTATATGTTTAACTCGTGAAATAAATAATTAATTTATGTGATGACTCTTTCATTATTATTTATTTTATCCTCTCAAAATATTTTATTTCTTAATGCTTTTCGTTAATATATATATATATATATATATATATATATATATATATATCAATGTGCCAAAAATACAGTATATATAAAAAAATGTAACAAGAGCAGAGAGCAACAATAATATAAAATATTAAGAATAATATGCAAATATTTTTTATATTTACTGTATTTTTGGCACATTTTTTTATATATATAATTTTAGAATTTTATTTTATTTCATGTCTTTTCTTCTTTTAATTATTTTATATTATGGTTTTATTCTGTTTTTCTTTTTTTTCTTTTTTAGTATTGTTATTTTTTTCCCCTTTTACAATTTATCTTTTTCTGTGTTTTTAATCGTTTTATTTCGTTAATTAATTTCATCACTTTTTTGACTTTAATCTTTTGATTTCATTACTTGATTTAATCCTGGTTTTCATGACTTAATCACTGACTGAACTGAGTTCTCGGAACTTCGTGCCTCTGCAGCATCATTTACCGTTAACGCGAACCACCCTCTTAAATCACTGCGCTACACATCCGCGGAGGAAAAGAGTTCCCATATCTAACGCATCTTATTGCTGCTTTCACACGCAATACTTTCCGGAAAAATAACTCTTCCTAACAGAATAAAGTGTTTATTTATTTTTCACGCTGTCAATTACACGCTTACGTGTCTTTTTAGTTTACTACGTAGCCCACATTTGGCGCGAAATTCTCATGTGGGCGGATGAGGAAGAAAAAAAGAAGCCGGAGTATTAAATGTCTCGAGAGCAGCAGCTTGTCATGATTCATGCTGAGACAACAACACCGTGCACCGGCTGAGCGTTAAATACTTACTACAGTTTTGTAGTTCACTGTTATCGAGAGAGAAAGAAAGGATATATTCGTCAAACACTGGTTGCGTTGGATGAAACGCATTGTGAGGATTTAACTGTCACTCCGCGGAATATTTGGATTTTACTTAGTTTTCCCTGGGAGTCATAACGGTGAGTTATTATTCATGCATGGAGATATTTTTTCCTCTTTTAATCAATCTAAAGGTATGCTGAATTCAACCCTGTAATTAGTTTATACCATGGCAATAAACTGCATTAAGATAGCTGTAACTTAAAAGGGCGATTTCATGGTACTAAAATAGAGTTGAATGTTTTGGTAACTGACCGTCCGCTGCAGTGTTTTTGTTGTAGTTTGTGCTGTAATGTTGTTGGTGACAGTTTATTTTTGCAGGTTTATATATGCCGAAGTGTAGAGGGCACTCTATTGATAAATAATATATATGTTAGAGTCACATTTTATTGTGTTAACAGTCAACTACAAACTGGAGAATCTTAAACTTACTGTTTTTCGAATGAAGTTTTGTTTGACGGCTGTACTTGTTTCCGAAAGTGTCGCCGGATTTACACCTTCTTTATAATGGTGACAAGTCTTATTCCGATAGCTTTGACCTTTTTAGTCATAAAGAGTTATAGCAGATCAATTAAAAGCTGTGATAACTGAAGGCGGGTAACGTTAGTTTATCAGTTGAGCACTAATGAGTCACCTGTCAATAATTGATTGATTGATTTGCCCTTCTAGTGTCACAGAATTAGACTGCATTGACAGTATCACATGAAGGTTTTATGGGGGGAATCCTGCATGCCGAATTATAGTTTGACGACTATTGATTCATAATCTTTCTGTTTGGGTCATATTTTATATAGGTAACTTGGATTACAAGGAAAATTAAACTAAAATACCCGTTTTTTTTGAGTGAAGTCTGGTGTGAGTGCGGTATTGACGAACGTTGCCAGCAAATCTTACAACTGCACTTTCATTATAACCAGAACTAATCATCTATTTTTTTTTTTTTAAATGCAGCACAGCCCGCTTTCTAAAATGAATTTTGAGTTATTTACATAGTAAATTTCAAAGTTACTTCCTGATGATAAAGACTCTTTGAGTCGCATTTTAAAGTGATAAGACAATCAAACGAAGTCCTTATTGAATAGATGTTTGATTTCCCTTTTTAATCACTGCTTTGTGGTTGAGATAACACTGTTTTTTTATTTCTTTATGAAGAAGAGAAACCGGTTTGTGTGTGGGTGTGGCCAGAAGATATAATTTTCATTCATTCAGCTTTTATGTATGAAAGATTACTTTAAGTTAGATCAAAGGTGCAGTAGGTAAGACTTATAAAACTTAACTTTCTGTCATATTAGCTGAAACTGAACCTATGTTCCAGTAGAACTACATGAAGCAGGTCATTTAAATACAAATAAATCCAGCTTCTCTGGCATCACCTACAGCCTGTAGTGCACAGGTGCACCAATCAGAGCCAGGGGGGAGGTGTCTAACTGTGTGTCAATCACTGCTCATGCACACGCATTCATTCTCCCTTGTGGGGGGAGGGACTTAGGAGACCTTTTTTGGGCTTTAGCTGAAAGGAGGGGGGGGACTGAGATCTTGGATCTTCATAATCCTACATACAGCACCTGTTTAAAAGTAGTTATCGTAAAACGTACAAACTAGGGCTGCAAATAACGATTATTTTGCTAGTCGATTAATCTGTTTATTTTATTTTTTTCTCGATTAATCGATTAGTTGTTTGGTCTATAAAATGTCAGAAAATTGTGAAAAATGTGGATCAGTGTTTCCCAAAAAAACCAAGATGATGTCCTTAAATGTCTTGTTTTGTCCACAACTCAAAAGATCTTCAGTTTACTATCCCAGAGGAGAGAAGAAACTAGAACAATATTCACATTAAAGTGGCTGGGATAAGATCATTTTGACTTTTGTCTTAAAAAAAATTACTCAAACCGACTAATCGATTTATCAAAATAATAATAAAAATAGTGTGATTTAATTTAAGAGTCGACAACTAATCGATTAATCATTGCAGCTCTAGTACAAACGCTAACCTTATGTTTTGTTATTTTTATCTTGATTTCAACATTGACCGAAATAATCGTGATTTATATATATATTTATAAATAAAGAAAATGGTGAAAAATGTGGATCAGTGTTTCCCAAAAAAACCAAGATGACGTCCTCAAATGTCTTGTTTTGTCCACAACTCAAAAGATCTTCAGTTTACTGTCCCAGAGGAGAGAAGAAACTAGACCGAAATAATCGTGATTACTAAGGCTGCCACCTCTTAGTCAATTAGTCGACTAATCAGTCATTTTGGTCTTAGTCGACTAAGATTTCTTTAGTCGATTAGTCATTTTTTATGCTTATTAATGCTTAATTACTTATTTCCAAGAAACTTCTGAGCACATTTATGGTAAACACAAGATTTAAAGTGGTGCTTTTGCAGGATTAATTGTGGAGAAACTCAGTTCTACAGATGGTTAATTAACTACATTTATATTGTGCTTTTCTAGTCTTAATCACCTCTCAAAGAGCACAGCTCTGTCGATTAAATCAACAAATCGATTAGTTATAGAAAAAATCGATTAGTTAAAAAAAAATATATATATATATATATATATATATATATTTTTTTTTTATATATATTTATTTTTTTATTTATATATATTTAAAAAAAAAAAAAAAATATATATATATATATATATATATATATATATATATATATTTTTTTTTTTTATTTATATATATATATTTATATATATTTTTATTTATATGTATATATACTGTATATAATATATATATATTTTTTTTATATATATATATATATATATATATATATATATTTTTTTTTTTTTTTATTTTATTTTCCCATGATCGAGCAGCCCTGGGATCTTCCCCATCCTACCTACAGCACCTTTTTTAATTTTAAAAGTAGTTATCGTGAAACGTACCAACGCTAACCTCCATGTTTGGTCTCCTCCCAGGCAGCCATAATGCCGCCGGTGTTGCCCGTGTCCTGCGGGAACTACGACTACGACTACGACACGTTGCAGCCCTACTTCTTCGTGGATGGCGAGGAGGAGGACTTCTACCCGCCCCCGCGCAGCCAGCTCGTCCCGGGCCCCGGCGAGGACATCTGGAAGAAGTTCGAGCTTCTGCCGACCCCGCCGCTGTCTCCGAGCCGGAGACCTTCCCTCTCGGACGCCTCGCTGTCCGCCGCGGAGCACTTGGAGGCCGTGTCGGACCTGCTGGGCGAGCGCCGCGTCCCCTCGGCAGCCTTCCTGCAGTCCTTCATCATCCAGGACTGCATGTGGAGCAGCAGCTTCGCCGCCGCCACCAAGCTGGAGAAGGCCGTGTCCGAGAGGCTGGCTTCGCTACGAGCACGCCAGAACTCCTCCGGGACCGACAGCGCTAACGGAGACGCAGCGGATGATCAACAGGTGAGCATTGTTGTAGGGCTGTGATGATGATGATGATGATGATGATGATGATGATAATAATGATGATAATATGATAATGATAATAATATAATAATAAGATGATGATGATAATAATAATAATGATAATAATTCTAATAAAATAATGATAATAATAATAAGATGATAATAATAATATAATGATAATATAATAATAATAATATAATAATAATAATAATAATAATAATAATAATAATAATAATAATAATGATAATAATAATTATTATAATTATAATAAAATAATAATGATAATAATCAAAATCCCAAAGTCCTACATGATAGTACTAAAAAAAGTAAAAAAAATAAAAACACATGAAGAGCAATAAAAAAAGTAATAAAAATAATAAAAAAAAATGAATAGAATGACATGAAATGAAAACAATAAGGAAAAGGGCACGAGTTCACTCAAAAGCTCTCCTAAAAAGGTGGGTTTTAAGGGTTGGGGTCACGTTTAAAAGCATCCAGTCTGTGGTGTCCTCAGGTGGTCAGGGAGAGCATTTCACAGACGGGGGTCAAAAAGCCCGATCTCCCATTGTGTTAATCTAAATGTAATCGTGATTATGATTTCGGCTCCCAATGATCACAAAAACAGAATCGAGAAAAACAATTAATTTAGCTCATTACATTTAGCAAGTAAACTCTTATTTATGTTCTGAATGAAAAAATTAAGTTTAAATAGGAAAAGTATTAAAGGTAAAAAAAATGTTTAAAGTTCAACATCTTTCCAGAACTCAACGACTAATCGTGTTAAATTATCGTGATTTCAATATTGACCGAAATAAGATCGAGAACCGATCCATACGGCTGTGCTCGATTGAAGAAATTCGACTTAACGCTCATTCAATTGTATCGACTAATCGATTAGTTGATTTAATCGACAGATCTGTAAATCTGAGTTTCTCCGCAGAGTCGTGCAAAAGTTATCACTCATATCAATTTCAAAAGTCCAGGCCACAGGGGGACCATCTAGCAGCAGGTATGCTACTCAGCATTAATGGGCCACCTCTTCCTGAATTCCCCTATAACCGAGCCTTGGAGTTCTTTTTCCAAAGCCAAGAAAAATCAAATGCACACAGCAAGGCTGACAACTTTCCCACTGAGGCAAATATGCAATTAGTTTCATTATGAATGGTTTCATAATATATATATAGCCTACTTCACTTTTTGGTTTCCCTATGAAGAATTTCTTGTAAAATAGATTTTGGAGACCTACAGTTCCTCCAAAAGTACAGAAAATATGCCTCATTGTGTGTAGAGATGTTCCGATACCGATATCGGTATCGGCTCCGATACTGCCTAAAACGCTGGTACCGGGAAGTACTGGAGTTTATGCACCGATCCAATACCACGTAATAAAGCCCTAA
This sequence comes from Perca flavescens, assembly GCF_004354835.1. NCBI lineage: Eukaryota > Metazoa > Chordata > Actinopteri > Perciformes > Percidae > Perca > Perca flavescens. The sequence continues at coordinate 33,345,382 of NC_041342.1, forward strand.
AGAAAATCTACATTAAAGTAGTTTATTTATGTTCTTTTTCAGTTATAACTTAATGTCAAACTGGAGAATAAAAGAAAGTTCTGGCGCATTCATTGTTTGTTCATGTTTCACAAAGAGTTTAACCTGAGCCAGACAGACAACACAGATAGAAATCATATCACATCCATACAGGGATAGTAGTATACAGCTGTTAAAACATAATATAAAAATAAATATATGACACTCTGGTATCGGATCGGTACTCGGTATCGGCCGATACGCAAGTTCAGGTATCGGAATCGGTATCCGGAAGCAAAAAAGTGGTATCGGACCATCTCTAGTTGTGTGTGAATAGAGGTGAATAAATCGACAGATCTGCCCCCCACTGCTAAAAAAAATCCTAGAGGAAACACTGCAAAAGCACCACTTTAATTCTTGTGTTTTCCAGAGATGAAATTTTATTATGTTTTAACAACTGTATACTACTATCCCTGTATGGATGTGATATTATTTCTAGCTTTGTTAGGAAAGATTTTCTTTGAGAAAAGAGCAAAGAACGGCACTGAAGTCCTTCTTTTAAAAAAGGAAGATGTGTTGGGAGTTTAAAGTTTAATCTATCAACTAGCGTTGCTCTGGTTGGTTGTAGCGCTGTCCTATTGGTGCAGAGGGAACTTGAAAGACAACCGTTTGTCCCGCCCCTCTGAGCCCTGACCAATGGGGAGATCCCAGACCCAACATCTGGATGTGGGTCTGGCTTGTCAGGTTAACTGGCCAGTGCAGCCCTTCCCAAATATCTAATGATAACTTTCTTACATAAATAAAGACATTTTGCACCATAAATTGAAAAGGCACAAATCGTTGCAGAAAAAGTCACCACAATGCAGGAAATGAAGTCTATGATATGCTCAAAAGTGGAGATCTCAACCCCTCCCCCCAAAGTTACCCCCTTGAGCGTGGGTGACTCAAAGATACTGTGACTGCGGTTTTGTAGATTTATTTGCTAGGGCTGCTCCCTCTTAGTGGATTAGTCGACTAATCAGTTGTTTTGGTCTTAGTCAACTTAAATTTATTTAGCCCATTAGTCATATTTGATGCTTTTTTTTTTTTTTTTTTTTTTTTTTTTTTCATGCTGAATGACTTATTTCCAAGAAAGGTACGAGCACATCTCTGGTAAACACAAGATTTAAAGTGGTGCTTTTATCATGACTCTTTTGCGGAGAAACTCAAATTTACAGATCTGTCGATTTAAATCAACTAATGGATTAGTCGATACAATTGAACGAGTGTTAGTCGACTAAGAATTTCTTCAATTGAGCACGGCCCTATTATTTGCAGGAGAAACTATCAAGATTGTGCATCCATCCAATGGACAGTCTAAAGGTGTTTTCACTGGCATACAAAAAGGGGTCCAGAAGTCATGTGATAAATGTCGATTCTTTTTCTTATTTATTTTGTCTTCCTACCCCCAGGTGAGCAGCTCTCGGGTGAACCCGGGGTACCTGCAGGACCTCCACACAGCGGCGACAGACTGCATCGACCCCTCCGTGGTGTTCCCCTTCACCAGCCTGAGAGAGAAGAGCATCCGTGGAGCAGCGACGAAGGTAGAACCAGAGCTGTGTCTGGACTCTCCACCTCTCACCAGCAGCGACAGCGAATCAGGTGGGCAACGGGCTTTTATTTTGAAAGAGTTACTCAATTAAACACTTAAAGGATGAGGCCATGATCACACTAAGGGCTCCTAGCTGGCACCCAGTGCAGCACAAGGTGTGTTCAAGTGCATTCTGGGTGTGCTGGTCTTACAGGGAGGTGTGTTCAGGTGCATTCTGGGCATGCTGGTCTTACATGGAGGTGTGTTCAGGTGCATTCTGAGAGTATTACTATCTTGAGGCAGCAGGAAGTGACTGTGCCATTGACCAACAAAAACCTGGTCTAAAGTCAATAACGCAGCATTTCATTGTTATTTATTTTATTTTGACAGAGCATTAGTAAAATGCTCCTAGGCTCGTGCACACTATGCTTGTTACACACACAGGGACGCACAGCAGCACACACACACACACACACACACACACACACACACACACACACACACACACACACACACACACACACATGCAGAAGATTACAAATAAAAATATTACGGTGCAAATCCTCCATCATAACAGCAATGCTCCAAGGTCCAAACGCGCCTGGCTTTTAAAGGGAATGGGAGATGATCTCTGATTGGTTGATTGCATGTTACGCCCAAAACACACCTCTGATTAATGAAGACACTAAGGACAACCCTTTAGGACCAGGCGCCTGGCACACGGAGCCTTTTTTCCACTGTCAAAACTAGCAAAAGTGGATTTGGACACACCCTAAACACACCTTAAAATATGGCCCTTTGGACAAGAAGTTGGTTAGGGAGCTTTTTGTAGTAATAAAAGAAGAAAGCTGGCAGTTTTTTGGTTCCAAAAAGCAACCGAGAGTGTCTTTTGTTGCTATAACAATTGCTACTGCTACATTATCCTAGAGCATCATATCGTATAACTCGCTGTGCTCCGACTCCAGTTTTTGGTTGTTATGGAAACGACAGGTGTCACTACTCCGCGACACCATTTTCACACACAGTTAGAGTTGCAGCTATCGATTTATTTTCATTGTGGATTAAGGTGTTTAATGTTTTATGGATGAGTAGTTTGGTCTCTAAAATGTCAGAAAATGGTGAAAAATGTGGATTAGTGTTTCCCAAAAAGTCCCGAAACGTTCTCAAATGTCTCGTTTTTGTCCACAACTCAAAGATATTCAGTTTCCTGTCACAGAGGAGAGAAGAAACTAGAACAATATTCACATTTAATAAGCTGATATCACACGTAAAAATAAACTCTATTGTCTGACTTGTGGTAGCAGTTTTATGAGGGGGGGTTGTTACGATTATATTACAGTTGTGTGTATACACACACACGCGCACACACACACACACACACACACACACACACACACACACACAGAGAGACATGCACACACAGAGACACACTTGCACACACACTTACACGCACACACATACAGAGACAGACAGACAGACTTACGCACACACAGAGACACACATATATACACACACACACACTTACGCATGAAGACACACATGCGCATGCACACACAGAGACCCACATGCACACTTACACACACAGACAGACAGACAGACTTACGCATACACAGAGACACACATGCACACGTATACACACACACACACACACACTTACGCAGACATACACATGAAGACACACATGCGCATGCACACACAGAGACACACATGCACACTTACACACACTGACAGACAGACAGACAGACTTACGCACACACAGACTCACACATGCACACATATACACACACTTACGCAGACATACACAAAGAGACACATGCGCACACACACACAGAGTTATGCACACAAAGACACACACAGAGACATACTGCAGACACACACACACACACACACACAGTTAATCTTACTTTTTTACTTAATTTTAAAACGTTACTTTTTCGTGTTCCCTGTTTCCTCCGGTGATCCTAACACCAGAATGTTTTCCGTGTTTCTCCCCAGAAGAAGACGAAGAAGCAGAAGAAAAGGACACCGAGGAGGAGGAGGAGGAGGAGGAAGATGAGGACGAGATCGATGTGGTGACGGTTGACCGGCGGAGGGCCTCGCGGCGGCCTGACCCGGTCACCTCGGCGCCGCTGGTCCTGAAGCGTTGTCACGTCAACATCCACCAGCACAACTACGCCGCCCAGCAGCCCTCGGTAGCTCTCCAACCGGCTCTCGGCAAACGGATGAAGTCCGACAGCAGCGGCGGCGGCTCTAGCCCGTCTACGAGTCCTCGCTCGGACAGCGGCTCGGACGACCACGCCAAACGCAGGACTCACAACGTGCTGGAGAGGCAGCGCCGCAACGAGCTGAAGATGAGCTTCGTGGCTCTGAGGGACGAGGTCCCCGCCGTGGCCGGCAACGACAAGGCGGCCAAAGTGGCGATCCTGAAAACGGCGACAGAGTTCATCTCCGAGATCCGAGAGGACGAGAGGAAGCTGGTGACGGCGAAGGACGCGCTGAGGAAGAGGAGCAGAGAGCTCAAACACAGACTGAAGCAACTGAGGAAGTCACATTAACACTTCACTTTTTTTGTCACGTTTTCGACTTCACAGCATCCGGGCTGCAACTTAATCATTTCACCAAAGTACTGACTCGTGTAAGATGAACCACAAGAACCATAATTCCCTGATCGCCCCGTCGATTGTGGTCGACTAATCGGTCATTTTTCTTTCACTTTGGGATGCACCGAATCCATTTTTTGGGGTTTGGCTGAATACCGAATCCACTAGGGCTGTGTGCTCGATTTGAAGAACTTCTTAGTCAACTAACACTCATTCAATCGTATCGACTAATCGATTAGTTGATTTAATCGACAGATCTGTAAATCTGAGTTTCTCCACAAAGAGTCGTGCTAAAAGCACCACTTTAGTTCTTGTGTTTAGCAGAGATGTCCTCGTACGTTTCTTGGAAATAAGTCATTCAGCATGAAAACAGCATCAAACATGACTAATGGAATAAAGAAATCTAAGTTGACTAAGACCAAAACCACCGATTAGCAGCCCTAGAATCCACTGGTTAAGGCAAGCCAAGGCAGCTTTATTTGTGGATCACATTTCAGCAACAGGGCAATTCAAAGTGCTTTACATAAAACATTAAAGAGCAGTTCAAAGTGATAAATACAAACAGGCAGGACCATATTTCTTCACCATCTTATTCACTACGGGCCCTGCAGGATCATGTGACTTTGTACTCTCGTTACCTATAACAAGAGTGGAAGTACTTCTCTTTACCTACAGTATAGCCGTCGCTATAAGACTTAGTTTAATCAGGCAAACTTTTGCAAAATATCCTAAACAGTTCTATGTTACACACGCGTTGGAAAAATTCTCCGAAATGTGTCCGTTATCTGTTCAAAAAATACCACTAGATAAAAGACGAGAATAAAATTGACAGTGCAGCACTGTCAAAAAGCCCAATATTCGGCCAAATCCGAATCCTGGATTCGGTGCATCCCTAGTTTCAGTCGACTAAGATTTCTTTAGTTGATAAGTTGTTATCAACTGTTGTTTTTTTGTTTTGTTTTTTTGCTTTTTTTTTTATCAGCACTCCGGTGCTTTAAAGTGGAGCTTTTGCATAATTTTGTGTTGCATTGTCGATTAGAATTAGGGCTGGGTATCGCCAGGGATTTTCAGATTTTGATTCCCAATCACAGGGTCCCGATTGGATCACATTTTCTATTCAGTGTCAATTTGTAGTTTGCTGTAATCAGCAGTTCCGCCCACAGTCGACTGATCGGTCTTTTGTTGGTTTCACTCAATTTCTATCCTCCTTCGTGCTGAAGGAGGATAGAAATCGATTTCATTACTCAATGCCAGACCCTTAACCTTTCAGATTTGGGTGTGGATTTCCAGGCTAAGTTTAGCTCTGATATTCAAGAGATTCTTCTGAGAACTTCTGCTTTAGATTGTACAATAAAGAAGCTAACCTCCAGATGTATTTTATAATTCACAAGGTTCATGTTTACATTAAGTAAACTAAGCCCCAAAAAGTTTGTTTTAAAGGACTTTTTTTACTCCCTACACCCAGGGTGAGAAGGCAGATGTTAAAAGATCCCGATTTCTGTAACAAAGATCTGTTTTAATTGGAGAATCCAGCCCTAATTACGTGAACTAATCGATTTCAGTTGAGAAAATTGTGAGTCGACAGCCTTAGTAATAAGTCAGACTGTGTCTGTGTGTTTTATTTATTTTCTGTTTGATGAGCTGCACAATTTGTGTGTGTGTGTGTGTGTGTGTGTGTGTGTGTGTGTGTGTGTGTGTGTGTGTGTGTGTGTGTGTGTGTCTGTCTGTGTGTGTGTGTGTGTGTGTGTGTGTGTGTGTGTGTGTGTGTGTGTGTGTGTGTGTGTGTGTGTGTGTGTGTGTGTGTGTGTGTGTGTGTGTGTGTGTGTGTGTGTGTGTGTGTGTGTGTGTGTGTGTGTGTGTGTGTGTGTGTGTGTGTTAACGTAACTTCTTGGCAAGTCCCGCCCACCAAGCAGCCAGATTGGTTGGGGTTAGGCATTGACCTCGAGTGGTTAAAGTGTAGGATAGCCGATTGGTCAAGGGGCACACAAGCACAGACCACACACGCCACATCGGATTACATTGCCTTGCGTAAGCATGGGCACCTGGCCAATAGTAGCACGTGAATGCTGTTGAAGGGTCTTGCCTCAAAGTTGCGTGTGTTGCATAATAACGCAGCTGATCATGATGATCACTAATTTAATATTTAGTTTATTTAATCAAGACGTACTTCCCTGAAGCATTTTGTTGTATAATTTGTTTCCTGTTTATATTGAAGCATTGCAGACTGTTAAAAATAAAAGCACCTTTTTAGATGTTAAATATGGTGTCACGATCTTTGTTTTAACATTTTCACATTGAAGTAGAAACCAGATGAATGTAAGATGGATCATACAGTATCAGAGATGTTCAGATACCGATGCCGGTATCTGAACATCTCTGATACCTCCTAAAATGTTGCAGTAGTACTGGAGTTTATGCACCGATCCAGTACCACATAATGTAGCCCTGATAATATGCTTTTAAAGTAGTTTTATTCAAGTTCTTTTTCCATTGTTTTTCGCTGTCAAACTGGATAACAAAAGACAGTTCTGTGGTGTGCGTTTGTTCATGTTTCACAAAGAGTTTGACAAAAAAAGATAGAAATCATATCACATTCATACAGGGATAGTAGTACACAGCTGTTACACATTATATCATCATACAGGGATAGTAGTACACAGCTGTTACACATTAGCTAGCATCACTGTGTCCACGTTCGGACACTTATTGGCTAACATTCAGAATATCTGTTCAAATATAAATGATCTATTGATGTTTTCAGTTCATTTAATGGTTTAAAACTAAAGTGTAACTTCTTATCTTTCTAACTGTATATAGTTTTAATTGTTTTACTTTACAACAACTCACAACTATGTAATAAAAGCTCCTTAATTTCCAACACAGTAAAAATAGAAACTTTTTAGTGTAAGATCGTCTCCCTAGCGATATTACTTCTTTTCCACATCAAAAGTAACTTTCATATACTAATTAGACTTCTAAATGTCCACGTACATATAGGGAAATTCATACATAGATTGTTAGATGGGTATAGATCAATTCTGCTAACATATTGGGTGATGATCACAAAACGTAAAGTACCACGAAAAGACCGGAAAGCGCGTCAGATCGGAAGTGTCCAAATCTGGCCAATAGCAGCGAGTGGTGTCCGAACGTGGACACAGTGACGCTATATCATCATACAGGGATAGTAGTACACAGCTCTTGCACATTATATCATCATACAGGGATAGTAGTACACAGCTCTTGCACATTATATCATCATACAGGGATAGTAGTACACAGCTCTTGCACATTATATCATCATACAGGGATAGTAGTACACAGCTCTTGCACATTATATCATCATACAGGGATAGTAGTACACAGCTCTTGCACATTATATCATCATACAGGGATAGTAGTACACAGCTCTTGCACATTATATCATCATACAGGGATAGTAGTACACAGCTCTTGCACATTATATCATCATACAGGGATAGTAGTACACAGCTCTTGCACATTATATCATCATACAGGGATAGTAGTACACAGCTCTTGCACATTATATCATCATACAGGGATAGTAGTACACAGCTCTTGCACATTATATCATCATACAGGGATAGTAGTACACAGCTCTTGCACATTATATCATCATACAGGGATAGTAGTACACAGCTCTTGCACATTATATCATCATACAGGGATAGTAGTACACAGCTCTTGCACATTATATCATCATACAGGGATAGTAGTACACAGCTCTTGCACATTATATCATCATACAGGGATAGTAGTACACAGCTCTTGCACATTATATCATCATACAGGGATAGTAGTACACAGCTCTTGCACATTATATCATCATACAGGGATAGTAGTACACAGCTCTTGCACATTATATCATCATACAGGGATAGTAGTACACAGCTCTTGCACATTATATCATCATACAGGGATAGTAGTACACAGCTCTTGCACATTATATCATCATACAGGGATAGTAGTACACAGCTGTTGCACATTATATCATCATACAGGGATAGTAGTACACAGCTGTTGCACATTATATCATCATACAGGGATAGTAGTTGTTACATTATATCATCATACAGGGATAGTAGTACACCGCTGTTGCACATTATATCATCATACAGGGATAGTAGTACACCGCTGTTGTACATTATATCATCATACAGGGATAGTAGTACACAGCTGTTGCACATTATATCATCATACAGGGATAGTAGTACACAGCTGTTGCACATTATATCATCATACAGGGATAGTAGTACACCGCTGTTGCACATTATATCATCATACAGGGTTAGTAGTACACAGCTGTTAAAACATAATCAAAGGGATAGTAGTACACAGCTGTTGCACATTATATCATCATACAGGGTTAGTAGTACACAGCTGTTAAAACATAATCAAATATAAGACACTGGTATCATATCAGTGCTCGATATCGACCGATACGCAAGTTCAGGTATCGGAATCGATATCTGGAAGAGATAAACAGCTATCGGACCATCTTATGTTCATATTCTGTTAGTTTATGTAGTCTTTAGCCTAGAAATCTAGACGCAGCCTTAGCAGCAAATGTAATTTTCAGCCAGGGGGGGTCTATCAACTCTCCGTTGAGCTGGACAAACCAAACTCTGGTCAGGCTGCTGCTGCTGTCTTCTTGGAGTTAAAGCGGAAACAGCTGCGGTGAGTTGCTCAAAACCTTTCTTTTTAGTAAATCTGTGTACACAAAGAACGTTGTCAACGCTTGTGTTAAGGTGTAGAGCTCCTGGTGATACTTGAAGCAAAGTTTAATGTTGTGTCGAGCCTTCTTAGTATTTTTGAAAATAGCTATTTTGAGACTAGCATGAGAGTGCCCCCTATCACTCCCATTCAAAAGGCCATTTGACCCAAAAACGAGAATACGTTAAATCATAAAAGTGGCTATTCAGTCCTAAATATGCTTTTAAGCGAAAGTTTGACTCGGGTACATTCACAAAAATACCCTAGGAGGCATTTTGGCGAGAGTTACGCTTTAAGCTTTTCTTTGAGAAAAGAACAAAGAACGGCACTGAAGTCATTCTTAAAAAAGGGAAGATGTGTTTGGAGTTTAAAGTTTAATCTATCAACCTTCTTCGTTGCTCTGATTGGTTGTAGCGCTATCCTATTGGTGCAGAGGGAATTTGAAAGACAACCGTTTATCCCGCCACTCAGATTGAGCTCCCAGACCTCAACATCTGGATGTGGGTCAGGGCTTGTCAGGCTATAAAAGTCTTTTTACAAGCTTTCAAAACCCTGAAGAAGTGTTGTGAAGTTGTTGCACCACACACCTTTATTACTGAACTCTTTATGTTCGAAAGAGGGTCAAAGGTCACAGAGGGGGGAGTAGTTGTTTTAGTCTCAGGAGGTTGTTGTGAAATCCGAGCGTGAGCGGTGTGATAAGATGTGCACCATGTGAAATGTGTGGGAAAAAAGCAGCCGGCCGCTTTCGGTGGAAGCTGTAAAATGTAAGTCTCGAGGGACGGTTTAGTCACCCAGATATTTCACAGATTCTGAGAAAGTTGCAGAGCCGCAAACACAGTTTGAGTCCTTTTACTGTTCCGTGCTCTGTTTCTTTTTTATTTATTAGTTTATTTGTCAGGGACCATGCATAGTTCAGGCCCTGTACCAGAGTTAGCTATACAGCTAATTTACATCTGTGGTCCCTATAATACTATCAAAACAGATAGAAACTTCACAACAAACAAGCATGTGACAAGCATTAAACCAAAATACAAATATACATTCCATGTTATAAAGAGATCAATGATCACATAGTTGATTTGCCTTCAGCCAAGTCTTTAAGGACATTTTAAAACTTGCACAATCTCTAAAGTGAAGGGGAATTAAGTTCCACTTTTCTACTACAGTAAATGTAAAAGCTGATTTGTCGTCATGTTGAGTTTTCCACACTGAACTCGGGGAAACCAGGTGAAAGTTGAGCTCCAGTAGAGTCTGTAAATATGAAGTCCAACCCCTCCTCTACACGCCACGCTCTGGGAGTTCACATCCCAGAATGCAGAGCCGAGAGCCGAGATTAACCCCAGAGTAAGAATAGCATACTAATCTTTTTCTTTTCCTTAAATCAGTAACGTGAAAAGATAACAAACTCTGGGCAATAGGCTTAAAATCTTGTCATAATTAATTACAAGTCATTTAGCTGACACTTTTATCTAAAGCGATTTACAATTGCGATATGTGTCAGAGGTAACACACCTCTGGAGAAACTAGGGGTTAAGTGCCTTGCTCAGTGACACATTGGTTGATGTATCGCAGTGGGACTTGAACCCAGGTCTCCCACACCAAAGGTACGTGACATATCCACTGCGCCATCACCACCCATGGTGGTTGTTGTGACATAGGTTGTTGACATAGTTTGTATTGTGTATTTCCTTTTTTATTCAAACTCAATTCCATTCATCACACTTACAGACAGCATATGATGCAAGAACTCTGTAAACATTATTTATTCCAGGTTAGTGTTGCAAAACATCTTACATTTCTATTGATTTAAAGAATGTATATTCCCTTACAGTAAAATTAAGCTAAAACAAACGATAAAACTTCATTAGCTTCCTGTTTGCAGCTCCAAACAGTCTACGAACTTTTGGCCACAAAGTTTGTATGGTGTATTTCCTTTTTTTATTAAAATTCAATTCCATTCATCACACTGATGCAAGAACTCTGTAAACATGATCTATTCCAGGTTAGTGTTGCAAAACATCTTACATTTCTATTGATTTAAAGAATGTATTATATCGCCCACATCCTAACTCTAATAATAAAAGTTTATCAAGTTATTTTAGAACATAAAAACAATCCTTCAAGACCAAATACACAACCACAGAGTCCCTATTTTTTCTCTGAGGCTAAACCACGTCACTGTTGTCTCTCTTTCTTTGCCAAATGAGTAAATAAAGGGAAGCTCTGATGAGTCACAGTTATTGTGCTGAGTCATGCTGACAGTCCAGACCGCCGCTTCCCAACGTCTTCTGTTCCAGAAACTGAGGTATATTAAACCAAACTCCTTGGTGTTTCTTTGTATTTGTTTGCAAATTAAAAAAAAAGCTAATTTCCCTCACATCAAATTTATGTCTTGTATGCTTTTTGATTATTTTATCAAGACATTTCTCATGGTACACTTGGTCTCGGTCTCAACCCCTCAAAGTCTTGGTGTTGTCTCTGTACTATTCTCTCAAAGTCTTGGTCTTGCTTTGTCTTGTTCTGGTCTTGTCTTGGTCTGGGTCTGGGTCTGGTCTTGGTCTGGGTCTGGTCTTTTTCTTTGTCTCAACCCCTCAAAGTCTTGGTCTTGTCTCAGTCTTGTTCTGGTCTTGTCTTGGTCTTGGTCTTGTCTTGGACTTGACTCGGTTTCAGCTCCTTAACGTTTTGGTATTGTCATCGGTCTCATCCCCTGTTAGTCTTTGCCTTTCTTTAGATCTCAACTGCTCAAAGTCTCAGTCTTGTCTCGGTCTCGATACACCCTGGTCTTGGTCAGGACCTGGTCTCGGTTTAGGTGGCCTTAACTACAACAAATATAAAATAAATAATATAATACATAAACACCTGCCTGATCTTTCAAGGGCTTCACAAGGAGGTTCTGGTGATTTGTAGGTGTGTACCTGCTATATTTGGTTTTTTAGTTCAGCAGACGGCCTCACCGGGCTGCTACTGTGAAAGTGTTCAACTTTATAAAAGGTGACAAAAACTTATATATATGACAAAAATATTGAAAACAAAGTGAAAAAAGAACTTGTTAAAAAATTGACAAAAACAAAATTAAAAAAAACGCCAATAAAGTGACAAAAGAATTGGAATACAAGACAAAAATGTAGTGAAAAACGTAGAAAACGAACAACAAAAATGTTGAAATTTCGACCCAGAAAAACACACAGTTGCAGGTCAACTGGAAGACAACACAAGGGTTAAAAAGAGAGCTATGACGGAGTTCCTTCACTACAACGAGCGCTACATCAGCTTGAATCAATTCAACGTCATGTTGGAGGAAATATGCACAAAGCCAAACTCACCTCGTCGTCTCTGCGAGTACTTTCGGCCGTATATTAGTGGAGTTATTCCTCCGAATTCAGTCAAGAAATGTGACTTGAATCTGTCCCAGCCAGACTATGCATGTTTTCTCCTGATTACCTTTCAGGAGTCGCTCATCAGCTCATTTAACATCTCAGCCATGTTGTTTTCGCCCCAGGTGTTTTATTTATATATATATATATATCTGCATTTATATCAAAACCTAGAGACTTTCAAACATCAAAATGTCATTTATTAATATGTATTTGTGTCTAAATGACATATAAACATCTTTTCCTGTTATATTTTGCCTGGAAACGTTTCCAGTACGCTTGCGTGTGGTGTGATAAATAGGCGCCGGTCCTATTTCTAGCATGCACGCGTTTTTGGCGCGGCTCGAGCCCTCGCCTGAGACGTTTGCGTCACGCAGGGGCAGCATGCAAACTCTAACCTGTTACCATGGGAGCCAAAATATAAACGGACACGCCACGCAGCTGACACGCTCACGCCACACAGCCGGTGTGCAGGAGGCCTTACTGTATACTGTACGAAGGACAAACACATGAGTTCAGTGAAGCGTTCTGCATGAATGGAGGTTAGATCATTACCCAGTGCTGACCCCAGAGGCTGTTTCCTCGTCCCAGACGGTTTAATCACATAGTTTAAGCTTAAGTTTGCTGGAGGTGAGATCTGCGTGGCGCTCCGCAGAGGTCAGGGGGATTTCCATCGTTAAGAAGTTGTGTGATTTGCATAACTGTGGTTTGAGCCTGACTCTCAGGAAACGGTGCAGATTAAAATAAAATGCAATGTTTATGTTGTTAAATAGTGCACTCACAGTGTATCGCGGTGAGACTTTGGCTCCGACATTTCTATTCACATTTTAAACAAAGGATTGCAACTGCTGCTTAACACAAATCAGTGGCTAACCATGAACAGTTTATTACAGTTTGGATCTTATTATGGGAACTTTATCTATAACTTCTGTTTGTTGTGATGCTGTTTAACTCATGCTGTTGGCCTGGGGAAGAGGCTCCAAAGGAAAGGAGGATGGGTTCAAGGTAGGTTCCCGCAGATACATCTTTAGGAAGGAAAACAGTGTATGGTACCAAATAAAACAGATGAATAAGGATTCGTCCAGAGGTTGTTGTTTTTTTGTTGCAGGATGGAACGCAACATCTTCACACCTGATCTTAAAAGTTTAAGCCTCGTGTTGTCGTCCCCGTCGACCATGATGCAACTTTTGGGGGTTTTTTTCTGGGTCAAAATGTTTAAAAAACATTTCCAATGTTTTTTGTCGTCTTTTTTGGCACTTTTGTCACTTTTTTCGAAGTTTCTGTCAATATTTTCCTGCTCATTTTTGACGTTTTTGAAGATTTTTGTCATTTTTTCTGATGTTTTTGTCATTTTTTCTGCTTTTTTTACATTTCTTTCCTACGTTTTTCAACGTTCTATTATAAATTTTTCTTTAAATGCTATAAAATTGACTAAAGCACCCAAATTTAATGAAAGTAGTGAACTGATCATGTATATAACTTGTGAAGAGCGTTGTATGGAACCATCCACGTTATTTGGTTTTAAAATTTGGTTGAAAGAAACCCACATTTCTGATATAGAAACTTTTTGAAAATGGGTCAGATATGACCCAGAGGAGGTTAAAGGTCCAAATACACTTTCAAAATTGGAGGTACGAGACCAAACATTTCTGTACTTACAGTACACTTTTTAATATGTTCTCTTAAGAGCACATAATTGCTATTTTAAGAGGCCTGAACTGTAGCTTTTGACTTATTTAAAGGGTACAAAATGGAACTGAAGGGTACACGATTGTCTGTCAAAAGGGTACCTCTCCTGCGACAAGCATTTGTACACTTTTAGGTACTTAACGGTACTTCTATTTTTGGGTGTGTACACAGTCTTACTGTAATTAACCCTTGTGTTGTCTTCCCCGTTGACCATGATGCAACTTTTTGTTGTTTTTTTCTGGGTCAAAATGTAAAAAAAAATTCCAAAAGTTTTTTTTTTCGACACTTTTGTCACTATTTTTCAAAGTTTCTGTCAATATTTTTCTGCACTTTTTTGACGTTTTTTTTTCAAGATTTTCCCGACATTTTTGTCACTTTTCCAGATGTTTATTTTGTCACTTTTTCTGATGTTTTTGACATGTTTTTAAACATTCTTTTATCATTTTTTCTTTAAATGCTATAAAATTGAATTCAATAGGATTCCCTGTAGGGAACCATCCACGTTATTTCATTTTGAAAATTTGGTGGAAAGAAACCCACATTTCTGATGTAGAAACTTTTGGAAAATAATTAATTTATACTTTATTTATCCCGCAAGGGGAAATTCCAATGTTTTCACTCTGTTGTTATTACACACATTACACACAGGTCTGAATTACACACACATGCTCAGAACCTATACATGCACTAATGGAGAGATGTCAGAAATCAGCAGGAGGGTTAACACCTGGGGCGAAAACAACATGGCTGAGATGTTAAATGAGCTGATGAGCAACTCCTCAAAGGTAATCAGGAGAAAACATGCTGGGACAGATTCAAGTCACATTTCTTGACTGAATTCGGAGGAATAACTCCACTAATATACGGCCGAAAGTACTCACAGAGACAACGAGGTGAGTTTGGCTTTGTGCATATTTCCTCCAACATGACGTTGAATTGATTCAAGCTGATGTAGCGCTCGTTGTAGTGAAGGAACTCCGTCATAGCTCTCTTTTTAACCCTTGTGTTGTCTTCCAGTTGACCTGCAACTGTGTGTTTTTCAGGGTCGAAATTTCAACATTTTGTTTTCTTTTTATACACTTTCCTCAACGTTTTTCTTGATTGTATTCCAAATGTTTCTGTCACTTTTTTCAATGTATTTTTCATGTTTTTCCAATATTTTTAATAAGTTTCTGTCACCTTTGGCGATGTTTTTGATGAGGTTTTTATTTATTTATTCACTTTTTCCAGTGTTTTGTCATAGTTTTTATTTTATTTTTGTAAATGGGTCACATTACCCAAGTACAACAGGAGGGTTAACACAAGGTGGATTTTTATTTTTTAGGTACACATGCAGTTTAGTGTCACAAATTCCCCATACAATGTCCTTAATTATGAACCTGCTAAACCACCCGTGCTACCCTAACCTTAACCTGTCTCAAATAAGACCCTAAACATTTGGGAGACTCAGTTTTTGAAAAATAATTTGGGACAATAAAATGCACGTAAGCATATTTTTTTATAGAAGAGGATGACAAACTGAGGCAAATAATTGGGAAAAGAAAACACCCATTTAAAATAATACTATCATAATGATGATAACCTTTGCAAGTTTTCTTTGCATTTTCAGAAGTATGAATAGTTTCAGTATATTGTTGAGTTTCTTTTTCATATGAATCATATGAATGAATTCTGATGAATGTGTTTGATCCTGACATGGACATGGAAACACACATTTCAAATGGAAGGAAATGTTTGATGTTGTGTCTCGTTTACTGAGGTCAGACTGTGTTGATGATTTTCCCGTTCGGATTGTAAAAATGGCGCATTGTTGTCACGAGAGCATCGCATCCATTTGATGACGATTATGAAGCCATTTAGATTATTAAACATGTGCATTGGCCGGCAATGGATTGAACAGAAGTTCAGTTGTTCTGCAGAACAGCAGCGTAAATATGGCAACGGTGGGTTATTTAAAACTGATATCTACAGGGGCCAAACACACTGCAACCTAATGAAACACACACAAATACACAAACACACTGCAGTACACAAACACACTGCAGTACACAAACACACTGCAAATACACAAACACACTGCAAATACACAAATGCACTGCAAATACACAAACACACTGCAGTACACAAACACACTGCAAATACACAAACACACTGCAAATACACAAACACACTGCAAATACACAAATGCACTGCAACTTAATGAAACACTGCAAATACACAAACGCACTGCAAATACACAAACACACTGCAAATACACAAACACACTGCAAATACACAAACACACTGCAAATACACAAATGCACTGCAACTTAATGAAACACTGCAAATACACAAACGCACTGCAAATACACAAACACACTGCAAATACACAAACGCACTGCAAATACACAAACACTGCAAATAAACAAACACTCTGCAAATACACAAACACACTGCAAATACACAGTAACATACGCAAATACACAAACGCACTGCAACTTAATGAAACATGCTGGAAATACACAAACTCACTGCAAATACACACCAGCCTCTTATTTTATTACAAACCGGCTGATCAGAAAGCACTAACTGTCACAACCATGTCCAGGATTTTCAGAACTATAGGGGGATCAGTGAGTGGCCCCTCCCCAAATGGCATAGCCCTGGTCGGCCTATGACGTAAAGCCATCAAACACCTCTCTTTCCTTTTTATTTATTTTTTAATCTCGTCACGTTTGGAAGTCTATCGGTAACGTGAACAGACAGTGTGTCTAATGATGGAAAGCCCAAAAAACGTTTTGGTCGAATTTATAGTTATATCTGTCGGACTGTCTTGAGCAACCAAAGCTAGACGTACACATTGGGTTATAAAAACATTACACCTAGATTTATTTATTTTTTTGCTCTCTCTCTCTCTCTCTCTCTCTCTCTCTCTCTCTCTCTCTCTCTCTCAGCTGCCCACATTGTTCACCTTCTTCTAAAATATTATGAAAACACTACCACAGAACCAGAAACCACCAAGACGTTATACATTCAGTGTTGCTCTATTATTTCTCTATTATGTCTATCTGTCCAATAGACCAGCGACCGTGTGACATTTGTTTACAATGTTTGTCATGTTTCGTCCTTGTGTCGAGTTGTTTTCAGTTTGTATTACATACTGATACAATACAATTTCTGTTTTGTTTTCCACTTGCTGTTTTATCTTGAAGGTTTTCTGTTCTCCCTGGTGTTGTCCTGTTAGTTTTTTCCCGCTTGTGTGATTACCTGTCCCCGCCCTAATGTGTTGCACCTGTGTCTAATTTACTTGTGTATTTAAGTTCTATCTTCCCCTCTCCCCAGTACAATATCGTCTGTTTCCTGTATACCTGTTTGTTTTTTGGATTCCCTGGTTTTTTAAACCATGCCTGTCGTTTGTTGGACACTGTTGCTGAGTTTAATTTCTAAATAAACAATTGTATTTTACACTTTGAGTCTTGCCTCGTGGGTCCATTATCTGTGTGCTTGATAATGTTTGGTGTTTGACAAAGTGTAGTGTGAATGCAAACCCATCTAAATGGAAAAATGCTGCAATGTTTCAGACCACCGAACTGTAGATATTGTAGAATAATGTTCTCACGAATTGCAGATAAATATAAGAACATAAAAGGTTTCCATAAGAGGACCAAGTGTGTTTGGGTGTATGCTTATTTAGCTTAAGCCATAACTGTAAGATAGTTGGGGCTCACAGTGGCCTCGAGCAAAGTACATTGAGTAATAGTAACAAGTGTAACAGGAACAGAGTGTACCGCTTCGAGTGAGAGCAAATGAAGACGAGACATAACACAGGGGGCCCCACCCTGGGCAGAAGAAGAGGGGGCCTAAGAAAGAAACTATGAAGGCCCCCACAGACCCCTCTGCGTCTACGCCGGACACCTACGCCATAGCCTGACGTGCATCTCTCGAAAAATGTAACTACACATCGCTCGGCTGCGTGGCTTGGTAGCACTGCATTTCCCCCAACTCATGTCCTGGTGTGACATCATGGGATCACCGTGACTATTTTTTTCGTGACGCTAGTTGCAGTCTTCTCCTGAACAGAGGTGGCGCTGATGAGCAAAGGCTACAGACGCTGCTCTTTCTACGGACTAGAAGAAGAAGTAGAAATAGGTAATCAACGGCCAGAACTGGCAGCAGCATTGATGTCAATGCTTTGATCTGATTGGATGAGCTACTTGGTGGGATTGAGCCTTTCATTCACCTTAAAGGAACTCCTCTTAACCCGGTGAGTTTACCAGAGAGACCTGCAGTCACTCTGAGAGTCCTGGCATCACGTTATCGGCAAACTCGTTCAAGCCATGCACGACCTCTGCTCGCCACCTTGGATGCGGCTAGTATACTGTACGTTTCACGAATGCACGGGTATATATGGGTCTTTTATTTGGAGTCAGACACATTGTCCCAAAAGGGGGGACACAGAGGAGGCAACCCCCAACAATATACCTGCTAAAACTTTGCAACAGACGCACCAAGTTGGGTTACATTCATGGTCAGTCTGTCCTCTAAAAGTGCTTTTAAATCAAAAGGATCTGATGATTTTAAAAGCCCATTTTGAGACAGGTTTAATCCACACAGGATTCAAAATGTGCATACTGTGAGAGAGAGTCTCTCCGGTCTCTTTACCGGACGCACCACTTGAGATTGGTCTCTTCGTTTGTGACCCTGAGGCAGGACAGAAGATGATATTTCCGACAATGTCCGACTGTCGCTTTAATTAAGTGTGCAGTGTAGCGTGGAGTGTGTGGGAGCCTCTGCTCACGCTGTTTCTCAGATGATTTTTTTTCCAGGTAGAGCAAACAGCAGCCTCCCCCCCCCGAAGCTGTTTTAACTATTAGAGACATTAACGTGCAAATGGGTCCGGATGTCATTGGCAGCGTTGTGTCGGGTCAGAGCCGGTTTAACGGCCTGCAGCGCCGAATGAACCGGCAGCTCTTTATTAACACTCACTCACTCACTCACACACACACACACACACACACACACACACACACACACACACACACACACACACACACACACACACACACACACACACACACACACACACACACACAGAGAGAGACTGGAAACATCCCACTGCTGCTGCAGAGAGACGGCACTTAACTGTACCTGCACACTGCCGCTGACTTGAGCTTCTAAAGTTACTGGAAGTCGCGTTTTGAGCGACTAGAGCTTCAATGGGAAAGTTGAAAGTTGGTCATCTTTATGCTAACGAGCTATGACACCGTTCAGCGGCTAATTACCAGCAACCAATCGGGAATATACACGTCCTTCGCGCTGGCTGATTCCGGAGAAACATACGATGTAAACTTTGGTTCCTACCAAAACATTAGTTCCGAGAAAATGGAGGAAAAAGCTCCTAATCGCCGTTGCTGGGTTAAAACCGTTCTCTTAAAGGAACACGCCGACTTTATTGGGAGTTTAGCTTATTCAGCGTAACCCCCAGAGTTAGACATGTCCATACATATCCTTCTTGTGTCTGTTTGTTGTAACGATGTCTGACGGCTCCAGCATTAGCTTAGCCTAGCACAGATCATGCAGGTGAATGGTTCCAGTAATCCTACTGCTCCCAATAAGTGACAAAATAACACCAACATGTTCCTATTTACATGTTGTGATTTATAGAGTCACAGCGTGTACAAAAAACAACGTAACATGAGACACAGCCGTCTTCTAACCAGTAAACAATCCGGGAACTATATTCTCAGACAGGCTCCCGCCCAAGTAGGCCTATTATATTCTTCCGCCTGACTTCCACCAAACAGGACCCAAACCTGTCTCACAATGTCAACGAGAGGGAAACAGTAACGATAGATAGATAGATAGATAGATAGATCTTTATTATCATTGTATGCGATACAACAAAATTCTGTTGGAGCAATCCTCTCCAAATAGCATAGAGTAAAAAGATACATATGCACGTACATACGTATGTATATATGTGTTCACCCTGTGATTCGGATCCGCTCTGAAATGTAATTTCTTCCAAGTTTCATGCAAATCAGGCCAGTCATTTTCCAGTAATTATTCTGCCATCCTGCTGAGAGACAGACAGACAGGCAGGCAGACAGACAGGCGAGTTTATGTCGCTTTTTCCAAACTTTTTGACACTTTTTGCATGTTTTTGTCGCTTTTGTCAACGTTTTTGGGGCTTGGGTTCGTCAATTTTATTTTATTTTTTAAAGTTTTTGACACTTTTTCTATATTTTTTAGACAGTTCTTTTTCAACGTTTTAGTTTTTTTACCCCCACAGATTTTGTCTTTATTTTTGCTGTTTTCGACGTGACTTATTTTCTGATTATTCCCACATGACCCATGAATGCATGAAAACAAACGCTATCTGACAATTGACAAAAATGTTAAATAGTGATGCATCAGGCTCGCATCCTTTCAGTATGATGTATCATCCAACGCTACACCTCTCCACAACGTTTCATGGTTTTCTGTCGGCAGGCAGGCAGGCAGACAGACCTTACCTTCTTGGTGAAGGCAACTAAACATCCATAATAACACCAAACGTTACCTGTAAGTTACAGCCCTGTACTCCTCCCCCCTCCCCCACCCATCCTGCTGAGAACCCATGATGTCACTCCCCTCACCCACCCACCCACCCATCCTGCTGAGCCCCCATGGGACCCCCCCCCCTCCAACCCTCCACCCGTCAGTGCTTCTGCTGCAGGGTTCCCCTCCGTCCCACGCTGAGCGGAAAGTGAAACTCTCTCTCTCTCTCTCTCTCTCTCTTTCTCTGTCTCTCTGCAGACCACCAGCACGACAACAGTGTCCACTTTCCACCTAACGTAACATTCAATGACACGGGAGGTTTTCTGTTGTTGTGGTTTGAAGAGTGGGCGATGCGACTGTTGAAACATGTCGAGAGTTTCATGAAACTACATTTAAAGAGAACGTTTAAAAATACCAAAAATTAATTTAGGTTCTGTGGCAAAATAATGTCTCCTCAAAGATCCACTTACTTGCTTTTCTGGGAGCTTTTCAACGTAATGAAATGTCTCCGAAGAAGCTTGTTTTGAATGCTTTTGAAGATGTTTTCGGCTAATTTTTTCAGTACTTTGTTCCCCGTTTTTGGCGCTTTTTGTTTATGCTTTTTGATGCTTTTTTCCCAACATTTTTTGATACTTTCATAGAGCATTTGTTTGAGATTGTTTCTAATTCCAGACTGATCTCATGAAGTGACACGCCAATTTGTATGCCATTTTGGTGTGTTATCGAGACGCATGATCGCTTTTTAGCGTGTTTATCAACGCAATTCGCCCGCCATTGACCTACATTGTGAGTGATTTTTTGCCGTAGCGAGTAGTATATAGTAGTAGTATACAGGGACGTAGGAGGTTGGTTGTGGTGGCGGAGGGTAAAACAGGACTTTCACCCAATGTTTCTTTACTAAACCCAACAGTTTGTTTTCCTAAATGTGTTTTTTGTCGTTATTTTCTGTGTTTTTGTCACTTTTTTGTCAGTCCCTCCAAAAAAACACAATTATGCGATTGCATAATTCAATGCCCTATCATACTTGTCCGACTTGCTTTACCCCTACACTCCGACCCGCTCACTCAGGTAAGCTGAACAACTGCGCTTGAGTGTTCTTTAAACAAAGCGGAAACTTAAAGGGGATCGTGCTTCTGCTGTGTCAGCTCCAAAAATGTGGAATGAGCTACCTCTGCCTCTTAGACAGGCTTCTTTACTGTCGACTTTTAAATCTCTTCTTAAAACCCACCTTTTTTCCTTGGCCTTTCCCAGCAGAGGCTGACATTTTTGTGCAATTACTTTGACTGTGATACTGTTTTAAATGTAGATGTTGTAAATGTTTTAAATTATGTAAAAAAAATAATTCTGTACAGCACCTTGTGCAACCTTGGCTGCTTTTAAAGTGCTTTATAAATAAATTTGATTGATTGATTGAACGCATAATCAGTCAAAGTCTGCATATTTACGTGTGGGGGGGGCGATTTTTTTCAAATATGCCGCACTTTCGCCCATAAATTGCTGATTTCCGCACAAAATATGCGGGGCTTGCATGATTTCATAATCCCCGCATATTCGTTGCACAAAAGTCCCATAACCTATCTTAGAAGAAAGTTGAAAAATGTTGCATTTACTTCACACAAGGGCAGCCATTTTCCCCTGTTGCCATGGGAACGTTATGTAGTGACGTAATTACGTGAAATGGACATCATCGAAAAGCAGGTTGTTGTGTTGGGGGGATCACTTTTTTTTCTCTTTTTCATCAAACTGCAGTTTTTGCAAGTTCCTGCAATTTCATCACATAAAGTTGCATAAATATCATATAGCATATTCCATCACATTTCTTTAAGAAAACGTGCCGCATAATCAAGGATTTTTGCCCCACAACAATCACAAAAAAACTCCAAATTTTTCTGGAAGGACTGTTTTGTGTCACTAAAGCCTTTCCCTGTGTTCTGTGGCGAGTATGTTTATGCAAAGTCGTGATGCCACTTTGCTAATTCTCTCTGCAGACCACCAACATTGGGCATTTTTAGGCCTTTATTTGTAAATGACAGTTGAAGATGTGAAAGGGGGGAGAGAGAAAGAGGGGGGATGACGCGCAGCAAAGGGCTGAAGGTCAGAGTCGAACCCGCAGCCGCTGTGTCGAGGAGAAAACCTCGCTCGCTCTACCAGGTGAGCTACCCGGGCATCCAACATGAGAGGTTTTCTGTTGCTGTGGTTTGAAGAGAGTGCGTGAGGAGACTGTTAAAACTTGTGAAGTTTTTGGTTCATACAGGAAGAAAAAGTTTATTTAAACTAGTTTTATAAGAGAACATTTAAAAAAACGTGTGGCAAAATAATGTCAACTCAAAGATCCACTTACTCAGTGGTGTAGGCTACGTCACATGTGTCAAACTCGAGGCCCGCGGGGCCAAATTCGGCCCCTCGCAGATTATGATCTGGCCCGCACATCAATTTAGGTTCACAAATCATTTTGGCCCGCCTACTTTTTGTCACTTGTCGAAGTTTTTGTCACTTTTTCCAAAATTTTGGTCACTTTTTCCGATGTTTTTGTCACTTTTTTCGACGTTGGGCACTTTTTTTCATGCAATAATACAGTCAAAGATATTTGACTTTTTCGATTTAAATAAAAGCATATCAATAAACTAAACATATCTGGCCCATGATGTGAATCTTATTTTCCAGTGTGGCCCTCTGGGAAGTTGAGTTTGACACCCCTGGTCTACGTGATACGCAGTATACCCACTAAGAAAGCTCCAGGATTTCCATATACCCACTTAAAAATGACTAATGACACGCAACAACATACTTTCAATTATTTTTTGTCTGTTTTTCTTCTTCACATAGGCTAAATAAAGGGATTTCCACCATAAATTGGTGCATAACTGTATCCGAATACAGGAAATGAAGTCTTTGAGTCTGATATGCCCCCTTCCCCCAAAAGGCAGATTCTAGCCAATATATTTATATACAGTACAGTATACCCACTACAATACATTCGACTACACCACTGCACTTACTTGCTTTTCTTGGAGCTTTCAACATAATATTACTTTGCTTAATTTGCAAAGTAATTAGAGTTTTTGGCACTTTTTTTCCAACAGTTTTTGGCACATTGTACGTTGTACACGTTGTATTTGTTTACAAGAAAGTTCATGGTTTTTTTGGGGTGACAAGAGGCTATATGGCAGTTAGTATCAAAGAAAACTAAGAGGGAATTTCCCAATCAAAGAAAATCTGTGGCCAAAAAGAAACGTGCTGTTAAATTTGGAAAAATGTAAATGTGTGAGAGGTGAGTAAACGGTGAGTCATCGGTGTCTCCCCTTCAGTTCCCTCGGCGAGCCGTCGCGCTTCATTGAGCTCTGAGTTTCAACAACACTTCTGCAGAAACACAACTGCCTCTTCCATTAACCCTTGTGTGTCAAACTTGACCCGTTTGCAAAGTTTTTAGTATCAGAAATATGTTAGCCTGGGAAAACCCTGACAAACTTCTGGCAAATTTGAGATTTAGCTCTGCAAGTCAGTCTGGCCAAGAACCCATTTCCAATTTTTCAAATCGAGGCACCAATCACAACTGTTGAGGGCTTTACACCAATCACAACTGTTGAGGAGGGCTCTACACCAATCACAACTGTTGAGGAGGGCTCTACACCAATCACAACTGTTGAAGGCTCTACACCAATCACAACTGTTGAGGAGGGCTCTACACCAATCACAACTGTTGAGGAGGGCTCTACACCAATCACAACTGTTGAGGAGGGCTCTACACCAATCACAACCGTTGAGGCGGGCTTTACACCAATCACAACTGTTGAGGAGGGCTCTACACCAATCACAACTGTTGAAGGCTCTACACCAATCACAACTGTTGAGGCGGGCTCTACACCAATCACAACTGTTGAGGGTTCTACAGCAATCACAACTGTTGAGGAGGGCTCTACACCAATCACAACAGTTGAGGAGGGCTTTACACCAATCACAACTGTTGAGGGCTCTACACCAATCACAACCGTTGAGGAGGGCTCTAAACCAATCACAACTGTTGAAGGCTCTACACCAATCACAACCGTTGAGGAGGGCTCTACACCAATCACAACCGTTGAGGAGGGCTCTACACCAATCACAACCGTTGAGGAGGGCTTTACACCAATCACAACCGTTGAGGCGGGCTCTACACCAATCACAACTGTTGAGGAGGGCTCTACACCAATCCCAACCGTTGAGGCGGGCTCTACACCAATCACAACTGTTGAGGAGGGCTCTACACCAATCACAACCGTTGAGGCGGGCTCTACACCAATCACAACCGTTGAGGCGGGCTCTACACCAATCACAACCGTTGAGGCGGGCTCTACACCAATCACAACCGTTGAGGCGGGCTCTACACCAATCACAACCGTTGAGGAGGGCTCTACACCAATCACAACCGTTGAGGC
This sequence comes from Perca flavescens, assembly GCF_004354835.1. Taxonomy (NCBI): domain Eukaryota; kingdom Metazoa; phylum Chordata; class Actinopteri; order Perciformes; family Percidae; genus Perca; species Perca flavescens. The sequence goes on from NC_041342.1 coordinate 33,370,280, forward strand.
GGGCTTTACACCAGTGCAGAGAAGGAATGATGAAATGATTCAGTTTCCTGTCACAGAGGGGAGAAGAAACTAGAAAATATTCACTTTTAAAGGTCCCATATTGTAAAAAATTAAGATTTTCATGTATTTTTTGATTACAAAGCAGGTTGAGGTGATATATAAATACTGTGAAAGTATCAAAACACTCAATCCACAGAGAAATGCACACAGTCAGTAGCCTCTTAAACAACCCGTCACAACTATTATTATACTATACTGTATATAGGTAGAAAGTGCTACTACTGTGCTGTTGCAGTCATTCCCCGGCTACAAGGACGGTGCAGAGGCAATGTTTTCCATTGGATATTGAAGTGTGTTGGTACGGCTGGCTGAGTGGCTCTATGTCCATGGTGGTATTGGAAGGGGGATTTTATTTTTTTTTTTAATACTTTATTGTAGTGCTTTCATATCCAGTCACATGTTATTACATATTTTTTCCTGTTGCACTTCAATTTTGTACAGTTTTATATTATTTAATAACACAACACATTGTGTGTGTGTGTGTGTGTGTGTGTGTGTGTGTGTGTGTGTGTGTGTGTGTGTGTGTGTGTGTGTGTGTGTGGATGCATGTGGAAACACAACAAAACTACATCAAGCCATTAAAATACTTTATTTTGTCTAGCGTTTTGGGATATATATTTTGTTCCACTTTTCTAAGCTATTCCTAGCTATGAAAGTGAGCTTTTCCATTTCTAATACTTGTTCTATTGCGTTATACCATAGATATAATTCTGGTGCTTTCGATTGTTTTCTATGTCTGACAAGGACATGGATTTAATTCTTAATATAAATGTGAACACCTAGCAAAAGTACCAAGGTCCTCTGTGGTAGTTCCAGCTGCAGTCGGGGGTCTCCAGGTTACACGTCTGCCATGACGACAGACTCCCAGCAGAAAGAAACTTGCCACGCTGCATCACTGGAGATGGGTTTTCCAGTCATGACAGCAGGTGCCGAGTGAGAAAATGAAAGTCGGTGTAGGAAGATTCATCTTGTGTAACATCAAAGTACTTAAAAAAGCTAAAAATACTGCAGCGTTTCCTGAGCTTCAAACACACCACCTCGTCTTTTTCTAAGAACTGCAGCCGACCTTTTTTAGAAGAGCTGCGGTTTCTGACATCCTCGCAGTGTGTTCAGAGAGACTCGGACACTTTCACTCTGTAGAGAGGACCATGTTTTATGCATTCACTTTGTCTTTGCATATGAGCAGAAGTGGAAGAAGAAGAAGTCAGATCCTCTACTGCTTTTTTATTTATTGAGGGAAGGTTCAATCTCTTTTGCAGGAACGCCCTGATCACATTTACACAGTTTTTACACACAATTTCCACGTTCATTTGTATTTGTATTTGTATTTATTAGAGATGTTCCGATACTGATACCAGTATCGGTATCGGCTCCAATACTGCCTAAAACGCTGGTATCGGTATCGGGAAGTACTGGAGTTTATGCACCGATCCGATACCACGTAATAAAGCCCTAAAGAAAATCTACGTTAAAGTTGTTTATTTATGTTCTTTTTCGGTTATAACTGGCTGTCAAACTGGAGAATAAAAGCGAGTTCTACGACATTCATTGTTTGTGTTTGTTCATGTTTCACAAAGAATTTAACCTGAGCCAGACCGACAACAAAGATAGAAATCATATCACATCCATACAGGGATAGTAGTATACAGTTGTTAAAACATAATAAAATATATGACCCACTGGTATCGGATCGGTACTCGGTATCGGCCGATACGCAAGTTCAGGTATCGGAATCGGTATCGGGAAGCAAAAAAGTGGTATCGGACCATCTCTAGTATTTCTTATAAGGATCCCCATTAGCTGACGCCTAGACGACCAGCTAGTCTTCCTGGGGTTCAAAACAAGATTTAATCAGACAATATTAAAACATTTCATAACATATACTGATAAAAAAATTATATTTTTTAATAATAATCATACCTGGGAGCTGCCCAGTACAACCACAATCTGATTCGCTGGCCACTGAGCAGCTCCACTGGAGCTTATGGAGGTTAAGGGCCTTGCTCAAGGGCACTTGCGCTGCTCAAAATATTTGTCCACATAATAAAGCAGATCTTTAATATTCCAAAAATGACAATAACTCATTTTCGACCAAAACTGAGTTACGGTCTTTTCGCTTTGCACGGCGGAATAGTAGAATATATTTAGTATATTATAGGACATCTACAACTGTTACTGTTTATGTATGTGTAGTTATGTGGCGTTTTTGAGCCAAAAAGGTCTCTGTGCACACAAGACTTTTAGCTCTGTAGCAGAACTAATCTACATTTATACTGACCTGCCCAAAACGTATGTCACATGACGGCTACACCCTAAACCGGCGCTTCATATAGGGCCGACACTGAACATGGGTATTGTCGAAAACCGCAAAGAATAATAGCTTATTTGCTTAGAGCGACGATAAGGTGGGACTGTTACTGAAAAGTATGTGAGGCTGTCCTACGATCCAAAAACACAGGTCTTTCCATTCATTTGTTTTCTACAACAAAGCACTTGCTATGTCTCGCTCCTCTCTTTTCTTTCTCTCTCTCTCTCTCCTGTGAAATGAAGCTGCCTTCAAGTGCGGTCGGAAACGTTATCTATAAACGATTTGACGGAAAACTGTAATTGTGAAATATAAAGTCTACTTGTTAGTAGTTAGTTACTTAGGGCGTTTTCACACTGACAGCCTTTAGTTCGGTTGAATCAAACTAGAGTTTGTTTGTGCACCAAAAGCGGACCAAACAAGCATACCGAGACCTGCTTGAAGTGATCTGTACTCGAACCGCACCGACTATACATAATCCAAGTCTGTGTCTCCTAGTGTCTCCTGTGGTCAGGTGTGTTTTAGCAATCTGCGATGCAGCGGAGCAGCAAACTGTAGCAGCTTACAGTGTTTCTATCACAGAAACAGGCTGCGCTCAAGCTTGCCGTCCGTCACTCACATCTCCGTGGTCAAACCAGCCGTTTGGCTTAACGTTTGGAGACAGACGCCGGCAGAGCAGAGCAAAGTCTCGGTGAGAGCAGACGTAGTAATGTCTCTCGCAAAACAATGTCTGATCATTTTAATGAAATGAGCTGGTTTGACCACTAGACCAGAACACAGGACCTTCTCCCTGTATTTACTTTCTTGCTCCCGCCCCCAGACACATCCAACCAATAAGAGGAGGGGACATTCTTGCCTGATTTATAATGACACATTTTGGTACGCTTGGATTTTTCCAGGTGTGAAACCAAACCAAACCGACCGAAGGCAAATCACTCCAAGTTTACAGACTCACCAACTGATTTGGACCAAAGCAAACGAACTACATGTGTGAAAACGCCCTTAATCACACTATTCTACTTGTTAGTAGTTAGTTACTTACTCACACAGATGTGCCGTTTCATTAACACTCCCCGCGCAGCACAACCCTGCAAAGAATCACCCGGACGGATCGCTTTTTTTTGGTCTGAATGCCCCGCAAGCCTACCTAAGAGAATAACTTATTTGCCAACGGTGTCACGGTGGCTCAGTGGTTAGCACTTCTGCCTCACAGCAAGAAGGTTCTGAGTTTGAACCCAGGTCGTCCCGGGCCTTTCTGTGTGGAGTTTGCATGTCCTCCCTGTGTTTGCGTGGGTTTCCTTCAGGTGCTCTGGTTTCTTCCCAACATAAAGACATGCATGCTAGGACCACAGTTTAAAATTATCCGACTGGCTAAGACTGGTGCATTTACAAAAATGTTGATTAATGTGCATTGTCCTAATCAAATAAACTTACAATAACATAATACTTTAACAATGCCTGTAACCTTATTACCTTGCACTATTGGACTTATTTGCATTACCACCATGACACACCCTCTCATAGAGCACCTTACCATACATCCCTTAGTACGTTCATGTGGAATCTTTAATTTTTGAATTATTATCTTTTCTTTTATTGTTCATATTATTAATGTGGATTTGTTATTTTATCATCCCGTTTTTGATGTATGTGTATGTTGTGTGTGATGTCTTTAAGCTACTAGGACCTTGAATTTCCCCTTGGGGATCAATAAAGTATCTATCCATCTATCTATCTAACAGATAAGACTGACTGACGCACGTCCTCATTTCCAAATGTCTCCGTTTGTGTCTGTCCAGACTACAAAGCCGAGTTTTCAAACCAAAACGGGGTCAGCAGTGTTTCCAAATGTCTCCGTTTTAGGAGCTCGGACACACTATCTATCTCTGCAGTAGTGTGGACGCGAGGCCTACACGTTGCAGAAGATATTAGTTTTTAAACCTAAAGCTAGCAGTGTGGATGTAGCTGCTGGATCGTCACTGAGCAGAAAGGAGGTTGAGATGAAAAGAAAAAGGAGGTTGAGATGAAAAGGAAACAGCCGCATTAGTTTCTGTGTAATCTAATCAGACAGCAGCTGTCGGGTTAACCAACAACAACTAAAAGTAAAACTCCACCTGACAGCTGATATAACGCTGCAAACTGCCCCCCGATAAGGCTTCAGATGTGCGCCCTGTTTACCCACGATGCCGAGCGGCATTATCAGTCAAACAGAGGAGCGGCTTCCTGCTTCCTGCTGACATAGAACCCCCTGACCAGGAGGAAGGAAATTCCTTATATGGGCGACAGGTGTGTGTGTGTGTGTGTGTGTGTGTGTGTGTGTGTGTGTGTGTGTGTGTGTGTGTGTGTGTGTGTGTGTGTAACATTGCACCATCTGAGGGACTGATAAGGTTCATTCATTCATTCATTCAAATTATATAGCTCTGACAGCTCCATACAGGAATGCTTTTATCAGTGTCATGTAGAGGAACTTAGTCTCACATATCTCCACAGTGCTGTGGAGTAAAGGTCTGGCTACACCACAGATGCATTCTGGAATAGGAGAAAACAAATGCTTAGGGTTGTTTGCATTTCTTTAAACCACCTTTAATCACAATGGTCTTGCATGGCGCTAAGCTCAAACATTGTATGTGTACATATACAACATGTGTTTTGGCACACTTCTACCTCAGCCTACTGCACACAGAGACAAGTACTTCTGCATATTCTGCTGAAATAGAGACCTGTGTGCAGTGGTGCCATGCCAACAATCCCATTCAACCATTTCCCAAACTGTGGAAAGGGTCATGACATTGGGTCAGAGGGTATCAGAGGTCATACATGATGAACCAATCAATGGGCTCTGCTCCTATAGGCACCTTGGTGTTCATATGGACAACAGCTTTGGCTGGAAGGCCCGTGTTCAAAGTGTGTTTTATCATTTAGAGCAGACTCACGGTGAATCAGAGGGTTTATGTTATACAAGGCTGCATTACAGAGCATATTCATATGTCAGAAAGCATGCCGATATCCAAAAACATCTCAGTTAAAGCTTGCTTGTCAGGTGACTGTTATGAAGGTTGTGGAGAGCAATAGAAACCTGTCTCTCCAGGCAAGCACAGAGAATGTGGTCTGATCTATCTTTGTTCTCCAAGCAAAGTATGAGCTCTTTGTAAATCTTTACAATCATTCCCAAACAGGCCTGTCTTGTTGCACCATCCACATGTTCTTCAAAACTTGACATATGTGTGTAGCTCGTTTGCTGGAAGTTTGTTAGTTGCAGTGTTTCCATTAAACTTTCCCATTCATTGTCGTCTAAGTGACTGATTGGTGCAGTATTGAACGAGAACACTGTAACACGCCAGCCGTGAACCGGGCTGTAATGTAACCCTACAGGACTAATGTTCAGCGTCAGTTAACGTCAACTTAAAGTTCTGTTTGTGCCGCTGACAGATTCTGATTGTTATTATTATTATTAAGTGTCTGACAACATTATGGAAAGGATCCCTACAGAGATAGACCTTTTAGTTAAAGAGTAAGATCCTTTTAGTTTAACATGAAACAGCCCCGAAATCACCATCACCAAACTACACCAGACTCCATGTAAATAATCAGGACTTTTAGCATGTATAGAGCCAGCATATCTCCACCAGACTCCATGTAAATAATCAGGACTTTTAGCGTGTATAGAGCCAGCATATCTCCACCAGACTCCATGTAAATAATCAGGACTTTTAGCGTGTATAGAGCCAGCATATCTCCACATGTAAATGGGTGAATTAAGGGTTTATTTCAACCAAACCAGAGTGTTGATTGTTGGAACAGTGGAAAGTATAATATAATAGTTTTATTTAGCTTCTGTCCACTTTGAATGAAGTGTGTTTTACGATGCTAAAAGTCCTGATTATTTACATGGAGTCTGGTCTTGAGTCTATAAGTTAGGACTACTTCTTCCCAAAACTGCAAACGGAAAAAGTTTTGAAACCAAGAGCGAGATAAAGAGAATGAGGTTATGAACTGAACGCATTAACGGCGACAGTTGTGTGCTAGTTTCTAAAAAGAGGAAGCAGAGCCAATCCACCTGTTTTATTATCTATGTGTGTGATAATAAAAACCACACAGGGTTTATTTTTAACTGCTAATGATAACAATAATAACTGACCTGATTGGAGTCGGTGAAGTTTGACTTCATCTCGAAACTAAGATAGTAAATTAAATAATCTGATTTAAATACTATTTACTAATTAACATTCTTACACACAAACGTTCTTGTGTTCTGTGATGTTGTAAATGTTTGATTTATGGTTCTGTGGTGGCTCCACGCAGAGCCTGTGTGTCTGTCTGTCTGTCTGTCTGTGTGATTGTCTGTGTGTATGTGTGTGTGTCTCTGTGTGTGTGTGTGTGTGTGTGTGTGTGTGTGTGTGTGTGTGTAATTAATCAGAAATCACCATCAAAACAGTAAAAACTGGTTCCCAAGTTTTTTTTATTGTTTATTTTACAGATGATGGATTATAGATATAGAACAACATATAATAACAAGTTTATAACACTGACAACAATGCAAGATACAACTATTATAAATGCATTAAAGACAATTAATATTCCTTCATATATAATATACAACATCACATAATCTTTAGATTTAAAATAAAACATCTGGAACACACACACACACACACACACACGCACATAGAGACACACACATACACACACACAGAGACACACAGACACACACACAAACATACACACACATACACAAACACACGCACACACACATACACACACAGAGAGACACGTACACAGACACGCACACACGCACACATAGAGACACACACACGCACATAGACACACACACACGTACACACACACACACACACAGAGACACACACACACCACACACACACACACACACACACAGATACACACAGAGAGAGACACACACACACACACACACAAACATACATACATATATAAACACACACAGAGACAGACAGACACACACGCACACACACACGCACAGAGACACACACAGACACACACACACACACACACACACACACACACACACACCTGTCTCTTATCTCTGCTTGTTTCCTCTCTGAATAAGGTGTGTATGAAGACATGTCAGAATCTGTGGTTTTAGACACCTTTTAAAGGAAAGTTATTACTTGATAGGACACCTGATGTGTCAAAGTTTCCTCTGATGATGAGATAAAGAAGTCATGTTTGTTAAAAACAGAAAAAGAGCAGCTGGTGATGAGGGTTGGCCGTAGACCACATATGTCAAACTCAATCCTGCTCCTCGCAAATTTTGATCCAGCCTGCATTTCAATTTAGGTTCACAGCTAATTTCGTCCCGAATATATGTGCACCACACAAAAAAAAAATCTTACTGTAATTGCCGTGCAGAATTTGACAGATTTGCCGACTTTGAGACACAAAATTCCCCGCTGAAGCAGAGTTTTTTAATAGTCACGCTGTGAAACAAGTTGTTAGTCGGCTGGGTGGCAGCTGCTTTTAAAAATGTTTTTGTTTTTCATGACTTGCTAAAGTTTACGATGGCTAAGAAACTTTTTTGCCAACTTTTTTAGGGTTTTATGTTGACCAAACTGTACGGCAGGGGTCGGCAACCAAACTCTATTGCTTTGTAGTCTGTTTATCTTAGTTTGCAGGGAATGTTGAAATTTGGACAAATTCTTATAAACTTAAGCTGGCTGAAGAAACCATCCTCTCCGCTGGAGCGGTAAATATGGATGCATTATAAGACCAAAACAAATACATGTGGCTACTTAATATGCACGTGAATGATGCAGTCGTTATGTTTGTGTTCTTCATTCTTGATAATGATGCTGGTTGTGTTATTATTATTTTGCCACAGCATCGTTTCATTGAAAATGAGGCATACAGAACCTGCTTATCAGTCCATTCGTCATTAAAGCTGGGCTTTTCCACATCAACTTTTCCTTCAGGCTCTTTGACAGTGATATTGTTGTCAGCCCATTTTCCACCAATCAGGATGCTGCATACTAAAACCATGTTTCCATAATCAATAATAATAATATACAATAATATTAATTACAAGGTCCTGATTATAAGAAATAAATGTTATCAAATGTTGCCATGGAATAAAATTACTGATTCCCGATATAACATTTTGATGTGATGTCATAATAAAACTTAATGTTAACATGGCACACTAATAAACAAGAAATTTTGAAATCAAAAAGGTTGCCGACCCCTGCTGTATGGGAGAAAGCTATATAAGACATGCAATAATACAAAGTTAATTTAATTTTTTTGTTTAAATAATGTCAATAAATTCAAAATGTCTGGCCCATTTCCAGTGTGGCCCTTAGTGACATTGAGTTTGACACCCCTGGCGTAGACGAAGGAGCTGAGTCGCAGGGTGCAGCCCGAAGCAGTGATCCCTATAATCACAGGCATCCACAACAACATCAAGAAAACAACTAACTTAAAAATATAAAAAATATATATATATATATATATATATATATATATATATAATATATATATATATATATATATATATATATTCAGATTACATTATTTGCTTACATAATTGCAAAAGGGTTCTCGACTGTTGTAGAAAGAAGTGGCTGAAGAAACACTTGAAATTCATGCTTTTTGGTCTAAACGTCATACCCAAATTAAAAGTGGTACAGCTCCCATATACTTTGACACTCAGGGGTGTGCCTGATATCATTGGAAAGGTGATTGATGTGGGTTTGTTTGTGTATTTGAGAAGTGTTGTATTTTGTAGTTTTTTGGCTTTTTTATTTGCACTTTTCAAATAGAAATAAAAAACGCACAGACATATTATATACATATATATATATATGTTGTCTGTCACCTGTCAGATGCGTTTACAGCAGTGTATTTTAATAATTTTACAGATTTATAACATGGACAGAAATAAAAAAATCTCCATTCTAGCCTCTGTAACTCTGTGTCAGTAAGGCCTAGAATCACCCTGACACAACTTGAGTGTTTCCTTTCCAATGATATCAGGCACACCCCTAAGTGTCAAAGTATATGGGAGCTGTACCACTTTTAATTTGAGTATGACATTTAGACCAAAAAGCATGGAATTTCAAGCATTTCTTCAGCCACTTCTGTCTACAACAGTCGAGAACCATTTTGCAATTATGTAAGCACATAATGTAATCTGAAAACTGCTGCCCTGATTAAAAAAAACAATGCAACTGATCTCTGCTGGTATTCTGTCTGGAATGGAAATTTCTAAGTGACCCCAAACTTTTGACCGGTAGTGTATATATGTATATACACACACACAGTACAGGCCAAAAGTTTGGACACACCTTCTCATTCAATGCGTTTCCTTTTTATTTTCATGACTATTTATAATATATATATATATAATTCCATATGTGTTCATTCATAGTTTTGATGCCTTCGGTGAGAATCTACAATGTAAATAGTCATGAAAATAAAAAGGAAACGCATTGAATGAGAATGTGTGTCCAAACTTTTGGCCTGTACTGTATGTATATATATATATATATTGTGGAAATTGCAATAAACAATGCAAAACACAACTTCTCACGTTGAGCACACAAATGCGTGTGTCGTTTATTTTTTTTATAGGAAATACATTTCACCAGCAAATGGTGCTGGCCAGCAACCCAACCCACCCGGGTCCCACGTCATCACACATTTAAAGGGACCGCGATCCCTGAACAGACGTATTTACATGAAGTGACTAAGGACAGTAAATTACATGTATAAAATATTACGTTTAACAACAAAAGTGAATTATATATGTCCCATTCACTACAATATCATCTATATATTCACACAACATAGTAATACAGACGATAAGGGAACATCTGCACCCTGTCAGGATCAAAGGTTCATTTCTAACATTCAAAACTTATTTTATATTATTATAATAATAATCATTGGGTATTTATGTCTTATTTCCCATAATTTCTGTTTGTTGTTTTTGTAATCTCTCTCTGTGTCTGTCTATTGTGTTCTAGTTTAAATGCTTTCTCTGCATGAATGTGTCCTATCCCTTGTTTTAAAGCCAGTGTATACCAGGCTGTATTAAAGCCAATGATGAAATGATCATATATGCATATGAAGTGTGTGTGTGAGCTGAAAGCTGCGCTCCTCTCCGTGTCCTCAGGCTCACAGTGACTACAGCAGCACAGAGCATCAGCAGCAGGACACTGAGCACTGAGCATCGCACTTTGAAGAAGGTGGAGTAAATCCCAAAGGGCTCCATGTACACACTGATCATCATAATAGTTAGAAACTGCACACCAGTACTCCCCTGCATCTCCCAATGAGACATTAGAGATAACCAGGCTCCCATCATCATGGTACGTGCTCACTCTGCTCATTCTCTGATACATTAAACGATTCTTCCCTCTGTTCGGTTTGACTTGATAAACCAACCATGCCCCTTACCCTTTCCCCAATCTCTGCATCTGAGAGTGACTTCTTCTCCCTCTGAAAAGAGCTCTACAGCAGGGGGGCCAAATTTGGGGCACACCACCAGCCGATACTGTTGCTCTCTCATAGAGGCTTTACAGTAGTACCAACCTGAGTGATTTAACATTAGAGATGGAAACACCAGCGAGTAGTTTTGGTCTACTGAAGGAACAGTCTGGTTTAGTTGTCCTAGGTCAGTGGAGAACCGATTAGACCAGCGTGGGGGCTGTTCATCAGTGGAGTCAGTAATAGTGCACGGCAACACAGCGCTCTCTCCCACTGAGTGGTATATTCTCTCCGACTGTAGTCCCAACCATACAGCGTAACTGCTAAAACACTGCTGTTGGTTCATCACCAGACATCGGTACCATGTAAAGTCTATTCCTGTGGCGTTGGAAACACGAAGAGCTGATGGGTTTGTCACCACTTGGTATCTTCCTCTAACATTGTCCATCACTGATATCGTGTTGTCCCCAAAAACTCTGCTCCATGTTTCTTCCTCATATCTAGAGTCCAGTTTGAGCCACTGGATATCCAGATTAGTTTTTATTTTTTTTATTTTTATTTATCCTTTATTTAACCAGGAGAAGCCCATTGAGATTAAAAATCTCTTTTGCAAGGGAGACCTGGCCAAGATAGGCAGCTAAGTTACATCACATCATTACATACGTACAAAGACACCAAAAAAAGAAACATGAAAATAAAGACAAATAAATTAAATTAATAGAAACAGTTTGAAAGCCAATTATGCACTTACAAAGAAATTGCAATTACAAACATTGACAAGTGAGGGAGTTCAACTCAAAACACCTCATTCTTAACTTGAAAGCACTCAAAGGAATCAATTTACTAAGTTTTAAGTTATTCTGCAGCAGCTGCTCCCTCACATGGCAGGTCCACTGTTTCTCCAAGTCTCGCTGTGATATCGCTCCCATATAGTGAAGTACAAACAGTAATAGTGAAGTTTTTCTCATGCGTCATGTTGCCCTCAGTCCAACACTCTTCTCGGTACCGGCCGGAGTCTGAATGGGTCAGGTAGCGGATGGTATAAGAAGTTTTCACCGAGCTGACAAGTTGTAGTTTCACAAGTCCAGGTACTGAAGAGCTGTAGGACCTGAGGTCAGAGGTGTCCCACAGGACAAGCTTCTCCTCACCAACAGATCTGGAGATCAGGCAGGAGTCGGTGTTCTCAGGGAGGTTGAAAGTGTAAGAGCCTCTTTCCCATCGGATGATGATCTGTTCTTCTGCATGGATGTTGTTGATGAGAGCAAACAGCAGGAAGGAGAGCTCTGTGACTGCAGCCATTCTGCTCCAAGGTCGACAAAACACTAACACCACTCAGCTCATAAGCTCCACGGGAACCCTCATCACCAGCTGCTCTTTTTCTGTTTTTAACAAGCTTGACTTCTTTATCTCATCATCAGAGGAAACTTTGACTCACCAGGCTTCCTATAAAGGTGTCTAAAACCACAGAGTGTCCTCATACACACCTTATTCAGAGAGGAAACAAGCAGAGATAAAAGAGAGG
>NC_041342.1:33387626-33392626 GCF_004354835.1 Perca flavescens
ATTAGGGGACCACTAAGGTCTATATAAAAGAGACTTCAGATACAGTATTAGGGGACCACTAAGGTCTATATAAAAGAGACTTCAGATACAGTATTAGAGGACCACTAAGGTCTATATAAAAGAGATTTCAGATACAGTATTAGGGGACCACTAAGGTCTATATAAAAGAGACTTCAGATACAGTATTAGGGGACCACTAAGGTCTATATAAAAGAGACTTCAGATACAGTATTAGGGGACCACTAAGGTCTATATAAAATAGACTTCAGATACAGTATTAGGGGACCACTAAGGTCTATATAAAAGAGACTTCAGATACAGTATTAGGGGACCACTAAGGTCTATATAAAAGAGACTTCAGATACAGTATCGGGGGACCACTAAGGTCTATATAAAAGCATCCAAAGAGCACCATGTCATGGGACCTTTAATAAGATTTAACACTACAGTGTGAGGGACAGATCAGATGGCTGGAGACTTGAGACTTGAGATTTTTTTTATTTTTATTTTTTTTTTATTTATTTGATTGGGACAGTGCATGTTATTAAACAAACATGAAATACATGCATGTAAACATGCCGGATTGTAGCCAAGGGCTAATTTCCATTTGTAGTCCCACGGGCTAAGATCACACAGGTCACAAAACATTGCATAATAAAATTTACATTACAATTTACTACAGTAAATACATCGTTTATCAATAAATTAACAAAAGCCCTATATAAAATCTTCAGATAAGACTTAAAAATTCATTCAACTTTCATAACCCATATACACATTACAAAGTAAAGAAATTCAGAAAAGGATACAACATACCTTTTCTGAATATCTTTACTTTTGAGACTTGACTTGGACTTCCAAAAAAATGACTTGTGAACATCTCTGTGATACTTAGTTGCTGCTAGTTTGAGTCGACATATAATGGAATATCATCAGACTTCTGTCCTCCTAAAGAAGAAAAGGTTGTGAGTCGCTGTGGATGAGGATGATGATGATGATGATGATGATGATGATGATGATGTTTCGGTGACTCAGCAGGAAAACGTTCCTGCGACCTGAGTCACGTGCAGAGAGAGGAGAAATTTAAAGATGTAAAAGCTCTTTTTATTCACCATGTTTTAGATGCATTTACTATCTGAGATGAGTCAGCAGAGCAGAAAGAGAGAGAGAGAGAGAGAGAGAGAGAGAGAGAGAGAGAGAGAGAGACGGAAAAACTTGGTAGAAAATTGGAGCTGAATCAGAAGTTTCCAGAAGGTATTTAGTGCTACTTTTCAGTGAGAACTTCTCTGTGTTATCTTTAGATATCCTGTTGTTGTTCCAGGCAGCAGGACAGCGAGCAGGCAGCCAACAGCAGCAGTCATTGGCTGACTTTAACCCTCGTGTTGTCTTCCCCTGTCCACACACTTTGAGTTTGTCTGGTTCAAAGTGTAAAAAAATTGTCATCTTTTTCAACACTTTTGTCACATTTTTCTGAAGTTTCTGTCTATATTTTTTAGCGCTTTTTTTGACATATTTTTTTTTAAAGATTTTTACATTTTTTTGTCTATTTTTTTTTTGTAATTTATTTGAAAATTGTCCCGACTTTTTTGTCACTTTTTTCCAACTTTCCAACACACACACACACAGACACATAGACACACACAGACACATAGACACACACAGACACATAGACACACACAGACACATAGACACACACAGACACACACAGACACATACACACAGACACAAACACACACACACACACAGACACACACACACATACACACAGACACATAGACACACACAGACACAAACACACACAGAGACACACACACATACACACACAGACACACACTAAGACACACACTAAGACACACACTAAGACAGAAAGACACACACACAGACAAACAGACACATAGACACATAGCCACACAGACACACACACACACAGAGACAGACACACACACACACTCACTAAGACACTCACACAGACACACAGACACACAGACACACTCACTAAGACACTCACACAGACACACACACACAGACACACACATACACAAACACACACAGACACACAGACACACAGACACACACACACTCACTAAGACACTCACACAGACTTTAGTCACTTTTTTGGAAGTTTCTGTCTATATTTTTGTGCGCTTTTGTGACATTTTATTTTAAGCTTTTTCAAAGTTTTTGTCACTTTTTTTTGTGCTTTTTTGACCTTTTTTCCAAAATGTTTTGACTAAAACACCCAAATGCAATGAAACTGCTCATTTATTTAACTCGTGAAGAGCGTTGTCGGGAAACCATCCACGTTTTAAAATTTGGGTGAGAAAAACCCACATTTCGGATATAGAAACAGGAGGGATGAAGGTGTTAAGATGACCGACTCACTGCATTCACAGCTGGCTTCTTCTTTCCAGGAAAAGGAAGTTGCCGTTTCCCTTGAGGAGTGGGGGAACCAAACTATCTGTAACATGTGCATGAAAATCAGAGTGATGATGATGTAATCATGATGATGTCATACTGTAAAAACAACAGCTAGCTTTACAAATGAAATACACAAGCCCAGTTTCATTCTGTTGCAGCAGCAGCTTCGAAAACAAGAGTTTATGGCTCCTTTAGCTTCGCACACAAACACACACACACACACACACACACACATACACACACTTTTTGACCCTTTCTTTTATGCTTTCGTCATTGGTGTTGACTCTTTTGATGCCGACTTTGAGTATTCCGGGTCTTAGTATTTCGTAGGGACGTTTCGTTGCTTTACCCCAACGTTTACTTCGAAAAACTCTGACTGGAGTTCTCCCGTGAGCACTCTGGCTTGAACTGCTGCAGGATGTGGAGAAACTTAGGTGGTACCCCAAGTTTGGAGTGGAGTTTCCAGAGCAGTTCACGATTGATGGAGTCGAAAGCTTTGCTGAGGTCGATGAAGGCTACGTGGAGGTCTTTGTGATGTTCTCGGCTCTTCTCCTGCAACTGCCTCAAGACAAAAACCATGTCTGTCGTGGATCTGGTCTTCCGGAAGCCACGCTGTGTTTCCGGAAGCACAGCTTCCGACATGTGCTCAACCAGTCTGCTGAGCATGATCTTGGCCAGGACTTTCCCTGCGACGGAGAGGAGAGATATCCCACGGCTGTTGCCACAGACTGCTCTGTCTCCTTTCTTTTTGTAAATGACCACGATCTTTCAGTCCTGTGGGAGGGTCCCATGTTCCCAGAAGTTTTGGATCAGGAGGTGCAGGCGACGCGTGAGGGTGTATCCTCCATGTTTGAAAACCTCCTGCAGGGATTCCATCGGGTCCGGCGCTTTTGTTGTTCTTCATCCCGGCAATAGCTTGCCGGAGTTCTGAGTAAAGTGGAGGAGTGTCCAAGCATGTGATTGGTGGCAGGTCTGGGAGATAATCCAGAATATGTGGGTCGACAGGGTTGGTGTGGTTGAAGAGACTCTCTGCCCAACGGGCAAGAATCTCGTGGCGGGCCTTAAAGAGCATGGACCCGTCAGCTGATCGGACTGGGGCGATGGCCTGCTTCCTGGGGCCGTACGATGCTTTTATGGCATCGTAAAAGCCTTGAGTGTTATTGCTGTCTGGATTTCTCGCGCCTTTTGCACCCACCAGGTGTCCTCCATAGTCCGGAGGGCTCGCTGGGTTGCAGTTCTTGCAGCAGTAAAGGTGGTTTTAAGGGAGGGAGATCCAGAGCAGGACAGGAGAGCTTTGTGGGCCTCATGCTTGGCTTTTAGGAGTAACTGTATCTCAGCTGAGTTGCCATCAAACCAGTCCTGGTGACGTTTCTTTGATAGGCCGAGCTCCTCTGAGGCTGCACTGTGAATAGCCAGGTGCAGAGCTGGCCAGTCGGTTGTTTCCTCTGGGAGCTTTTTGAGGTTTTCAGCAAGGAGCCATCGCAGGTTGTCTTTGGTGGTGAGGCTATTCAGCGCTGTACAGTTGAGTTTTTTGTTCAGAGCGATCCTCGGGCCACGGGGTTGAATACTCATGAGTAGTTTGGATCTGACCATGAGGTGGTCAGTCCAGCACTCAGCTCCACGCATAACACGGGTGGTGAGGACATCTTGTCTGTCCTTTTGACGGACAATCACATAGTCAAGGAGGTGCCAATGTTTTGAGCGGGGGTGCTGCCAGGTGGTCTTAAGCCTGTTCTTCATCTGGAAGATGGTGTTAGTGATGACCAGCTGGTGCTCTGCACAGAGGGAGAGGAGTCTGAGCCCTTTGGGGTTCATTTTCCCCACACCATGCTGGCCAATGACTTTACTCCACACCAGGTGCTCCATACCCACTCTGGCATTGAAATCTCCCATGAGTATGAGCCTGTCCGTGACCGGGGTTTTCTGCAGGATGGCATCAAGAGCTCTGTAGAAATCCTCTTTGATGTTGTACTCGGCATCAAGAGTTGGAGCGTATGCACTGATGAAAACATCCCTTTGCCAGGGGGATGCGCCATGTCATCAGTCTTTCATTGATGAATGTGCTGCAGCAGTTTAGACTTCACAGCAAAGCCAACTCCATGGTTACGGCGAGTGCCTTCGGGGACCCCCCTTCCAGAAGAAGGTGTACCCAGCACCGACCTCTGTCAGGGAGTCCTCCCCGTGTAGTCTGGTCTCGCTGAGAGCTGCTATGTCGATGTTGTATCTTGCGAGCTCCAGGGCCACCAGTGCTGTCCTACGGTGGGGTCCAGCAGTGTGCGAACATTCAACGGAGCAATGTTTAGCTTATTTTTTTAATTTGGTTTTTCGTCCGCAAAGGGGGGGGGGGATGCTCCGACGGTTGCGGCTTACCGTCCGGAGTGTGGGGAGCAGACAATTTTTGGACCACCTTTTCCAGGTCCTTCCCCATCACAGGGGTGAGCAGTGTGGGGTCTGCTCTGTCACAATTGAAGCTGCCGAAAAGACGCGCTGCTCCATCCCGCAATCCTAGTGACCATCACTCCATTGCCGCCTGTGTGCATGGTTTGGTTAGACACTCCCAGCCACATCCTTGGCCTGTGCCC
>NC_041342.1:33400126-33420126 GCF_004354835.1 Perca flavescens
CTTAACAAAAAAGTGTGAAATAACTGAAAACATGTCTTGTATTTTAGATTCTTCAAAGTAGCCACCCTTTTCTTTTTTTGATAACTCTGCAAACCCTTGGTGTTCTCTCAATGAGCTTCATGAGGTAGTCATGAGGTAGTTCACTTCACAGGTGTGCTTTATCAGGGTTAATTAGTGGAATTATTTCCCTTATTAATAAAAAAGCAAAGGGTGGCTACTTTGAAGAATCTAAAATATAAGACATGGTTTTAGTTATTTCACACTTTTTTGTTAAGTACATAATTCAATATGTGTTCATTCATAGTTTTGATGCCTTCAGTGAGAATCTACAATGTAAATAGTCATGAAAATAAAAAGGAAACGCATTGAATGAGAAGGTGTGTCAGATCAGAATCTGCGAGGGGCCAGATTTGGCCCCCGGGCCTTGAGTTTCACACACGTGGCTTAGATGAAAAGGGGGGTGTAGAGGATATGTCCCCAAAAAAGAATTTTTCTCCTGAAATATCAAAGAGAGCTCCTGCCCCAAAAGAGTAACCCTCAAAACATGCACGGAAAACAAATATTGTGTCTGCTTGTTGCAACACTACTCTCTACAGCTGTCTCTCTATATACTACTCTCTACTGTCGTCTCTCTACATACTACTCTCTACTGCTGTCTCTCTATATACTACTCTCTACTGCTGTCTCTCTACATACTACTCTCTACTGCTGTCTCTCTATATACTACTCTCTACTGTCGTCTCTCTACATACTACTCTCTACTGCTGTCTCTCTATATACTACTCTCTACTGTTGTCTCTCTACATACCACTCTCTACTGCTGTCTCTCTACATACTACTCTCTACTGCTGTCTCTCTACATACTACTCTCTACTGTCGTCTCTCTACATACTACTCTCTACTGTTGTCTCTCTATATACTACTCTCTACTGTCGTCTCTCTACATACTACTCTCTACTGCTGTCTCTCTACATACTACTCTCTACTGTTGTCTCTCTACTGCTGTCTCTCTACATACTACTCTCTACTGCTGTCTCTCTACACACTACTCTCTACTGCTGTCTCTCTATATACTACTCTCTACTGTCGTCTCTCTACATACTACTCTCTACTGCTGTCTCTCTATATACTACTCTCTACTGTTGTCTCTCTACATACCACTCTCTACTGCTGTCTCTCTACATACTACTCTCTACTGCTGTCTCTCTACATACTACTCTCTACTGTCGTCTCTCTACATACTACTCTCTACTGTTGTCTCTCTATATACTCTCTACTGTCGTCTCTCTACATACTACTCTCTACTGCTGTCTCTCTACATACTACTCTCTACTGTTGTCTCTCTACTGCTGTCTCTCTACATACTACTCTCTACTGCTGTCTCTCTACACACTACTCTCTACTGCTGTCTCTCTACACACTACTCTCTACTGCTGTCTCTCTAAATACTACTATCTACTGTCGTCTCTCTACATATAACTCTCTACTGCTGTCTCTCTACATACTACTCTCTACTGTTGTCTCTCTACATACTACTCTCTATTGCTGTCTCTCTACATACTACTCTCTACTGTTGTCTCTCTATATACTACTCTCTACTGCTGTCTCTCTACATACTACTCTCTACTGTTGTCTCTCTATATACTACTCTCTACTGTTGTCTCTCTACTGCTGTCTCTACATACTACTCTCTACTGTCGTCTCTCTACATACTACTCTCTACTGCTGTCTCTCTACATACTACTCTCTACTGTTGTCTCTCTACATACTACTCTCTACTGTTGTCTCTCTATATACTACTCTCTACTGCTGTCTCTCTACATACTACTCTCTACTGTTGTCTCTCTATATACTACTCTCTACTGTTGTCTCTCTACTGCTGTCTCTACATACTACTCTCTACTGTCGTCTCTCTACATACTACTCTCTACTGCTGTCTCTCTACATACTACTCTCTACTGTTGTCTCTCTACTGCTGTCTCTCTACATACTACTCTCTACTGCTGTCTCTCTACATACTACTCTCTACTGTTGTCTCTCTACATACTACTCTCTACTGCTGTCTCTCTACATACTACTCTCTACTGTTGTCTCTTTCCATACTACTATCTACTGTTGTCTCTCTACATACTACTCTCTACTGTTGTCTCTCTACTGTTGTCTCTCTACATACTACTATCTACTGTTGTCTCTCTACATACTACTCTCTACTGTTGTCTCTCTACATACTAATCTCTACTGTTGTCTCTTTCCATACTACTATCTAATGTTGTCTCTCTACATACTACTCTCTACTGCTGTCTCTCTCCATATTACTATCCACTGTTGTTTCTCTACATACTACTCTTTACTGTTGTGTCTCTCCATACTACTCTCTACTGCTGTCTCTATACATACTACTCTTTACTGCTGTCTCTCTCCATACGACTCTCTACTGCTGTCTCTCTACTGCTGTCTCTCTACATACAACTCTCTACTGTCGTCTTTCTACATACTACTCTCTACTGCTGTCTCTCTACATACTACTCTCTACTGCTGTCTCTCTACATACTACTTTCTACTGTTGTCTCTCTAAATACTACTCTCTACTGCTGTCTCTCTACACACTACTCTCTACTGTTGTCTCTCTACATACTACTCTCTACTGTTGTCTCTCTAAATACTACTATCTACTGTCGTCTCTCTACATACAACTCTCTACTGCTGTCTCTCTACATACTACTCTCTACTGCTGTCTCTCTACATACTACTCTCTACTGCTGTCTCTCTACATACTACTCTCTACTGCTGTCTCTCTACATACTACTCTCTACTGTTGTCTCTCTACATACTACTCTCTACTGTTGTCTCTCTACATACTACTCTTTACTGCTGTCTCTCTACATACTACTCTCTACTGCTGTCTCTCTACATACTACTCTCTACTGCTGTCTCTCTACATACTACTCTCTACTGCTGTCTCTCTACATACTACTCTCTACTGTTGTCTCTACATACTACTCTTTACTGCTGTCTCTCTACATACTACTCTCTACTGTTGTCTCTCTACATACTACTTTCTACTGTTGTCTCTCTACATACTACTCTCTACTGTTGTCTCTCTACATACTACTCTCTACTGCTGTCTCTCTACATACTACTCTCTACTGTTGTCTCTCTACTCTCTACTACTGATGAATGCGTATGCCCTTTGTGTGAACTGATAATCTACAAGGCCACAAGTGAACCATCTTCCTTCCCCAGATGCGTCCCTCCCTTGTCAGTTTAGATGTACGGGGAGCGTGACCCCATCTGTGGAAGTAGGGAACAAAGGAAAAGATTAAGTAGGTTTCATGACGTTTTCTGGTCTTTTTAGAAAGTGTCAGTCAGGATCTATATTTTTATGTCGCCTGGGATAAGTGTCGGGCAAGATCTTTATCTTTATGTGCCTGAAAGAAAATGCAAAGCCATGTTTAGAATAGCTCATGTGTGGATGTCACTCCCCTTTTCCCAATGTGCATTTAAGCTCACTGTTTCCTCTCACTCATTTGAAGAATCTACTTCACACTGAGCTGCTGTGCTTTTTGTGAATCTGTATTCCTCCTATATCTGCAAATATATCTTTAATAAAATGCAAAAAACCTAACTTGGTTTAGCCTATGACTGTCTTATTTGTTTTACTTTACTAAACTTTGAAAACTCTCCCCTGCTGCAAAGGAAACTTCCATTACAAACCTGGTGTCAGAAAGTGGGGATCAGGTGGAGACGCAGATAAGAGCGGCTCCGTGTGTGACTGAGGACCTGCAATCCGAGATCAAACGATCTTCGACTCTACCTCGCCCAAAAAGCATTCAGAGAGAGAGGATCAGAAACCACGGAGGACTCTACTGAATCCACACTGATCTTCAAGAACAGACAGAAGCAATTTCACGCAGCAGGGTAAGAGCAAACTCTAATTTAAATTGAATTCAGAGTAATTTGAATTGGCTGTAGTAAACTTCCAGAAACAAATACTGACGGTGGAAACTGAAATAGGATAACCATTTTGGGGTTGTTTGTATACATTTTGGGTGGAAACTTTAAGGTTGAGTAATTTCATAATTTTGATCATTCTAGCAGTATTTTTACACCAAATATCTATCCACACGGGTGTGATTTTTTAGATTTTGAAGTAAATCTAATTAACAGTTTTTCAGAAACTGTTCGGTTTTTGTGCGTGGGTTTTCCGTAAATAAGATAGAACCTGGCCTTGCAGTGACGACTGTAAGTAAGGTAAAGAAGTACTTCTCCCTATAAAATGGGTAACGGATCGAGCAGATCCGAATCGCATACTCCTACGGGACCCGTGGTGGATGAGATGGTGAGAAAATACGGCTCAAAATGTTTGGATTGTCTGCCGTATTGGTCAAAAACCTGCGGTTTTCCAGAAAATGGGTCTTTTAGTACATGCAAACTCAAAATGTTAAAACAGCAATTAGAGGAACAAGAGAAAAAACTAATGAAACAAGACAAAATTAAGATGGAAGAACAAAGAAGGTTTTAACATGTGGATGAAAGAAGCAGATAGCAGGGAAAGAAGACAAATGCAGAAACAGCTGACATCGTTAAATACAAGTGACACTGATGAAATACAGACAAAAAAGCCTCTTATTGACTTCTCTCCTCCCCTCTACCCGAGCATAAGGGATGCTGATCTTATCCTTGATGTGCTGCCGCCACCCCAATACCCCCTACCGCACAAAGAAGCTGCAGCCCCAACAACACAAGGTGTGCCCTTCCAGATGCTGACCAGAGCCATGCAAAGGGCAGGCCACAGAGATGCTGAACAGCCATCTACTTCGGCAGCAGGAGGAGTGGGTCATATATACAGACTTTGGACAGAGACTGACCTTAGAAATGCAATCAACCACCTGGCTCCATGCAAAGACTCTGGCACACGCTTTGGCGTATGCCTCTTTAGGTTTGTTGAGACACTCCTGCCCACTATGAATGAACTAATCTGGGCCCCATGGACTATGCTAAAATCAAACAGTATTTCCCTGCTGACATGGCCACTGATCCAGTCATCATGCACCCTGACCTTAACAACGATGAAAATCAAACCTACAAGAATGCAGTGGTGGCGCTAACAGTTGGCCTCCAAACCACTTTCCCAGACCGCACTGATATGGCTCGTGTAAACAGCACCCGGCAGCTGCAAGGGGAGCCTACAGACACTTTCTACTACCGAATAAGTGAAGTCTTTCAGCGACACAGCGGAATCACAACGCCAACTAAGCTGGGGGACACTATCGGGCTGTGGGAATCACATTTTAAAAATGTATTCTTAGGGGGACTTCTGCCAAGTATCCGAAATGAAGCGATAAAATCCTGTGTTGGTTGGGAAGATGCAAGACTGACAGAAATTGTCAGACACGCAAAACATGCTGAGAAAATCCTGACACTCGCAGCTGACAAAGCTGAGGTACAAAGACGAGCAAAGAAACTTGAGGCCCAGCAGACACTCGTGAAGACTGTATCAGACCTGGCAAGCGAAAAACAAAGAGGCTGTGGCAGAGGAAGAGGGCGTGGCAACGTTCCCGCTGGAGACCGAGAGACATGTTTCAACTGTTGAGAGAAAGGACACTGGCGAAAGGACTGTCCTCAACCCAAATGGGACGGCCAGAACAGACAACAGCGGGACCAGAGCAACAACGAGCAGTACGCAGATTGACGTGATGCGGAGGAGGGGAGTGGTGGAGGTGCAGAAGGGGTGAGATCCATATCCACAGCGCATTGGACACATGCTCTCTGCATTGGACGAGCTCGCCGTCCAGGTTCCTGTTATCTAGGTTTCGACTACTGGTTGTCAACAGACTCTGAACGGTACGTGCAGGTGAGGTGAATTCAGTGTTAGTTAGTGAGTTTGGACACACCTTCTCATTCAATGTGTTTCCTTTTTATTTTCATGACTATTTACATTGTAGATTCTCACTGAAGGCATCAAAACTATGAATGAACACATATGGAATTATGTACTTAACAAAAAAGTGTTAAATAACTGAAAACATGTCTTATATTTTAGATTCTTCAAAGTAGCCACCCTTTGCTTTTTTTTGATAACTCTGCAAACCCTTGGTGTTCTCTCAATGAGCTTCATGAGGTAGTCACCTGAAATGGTTTTACCTTCACAGGTGTGCTTTGTCAGGGTTCATTAGTGGAATTATTTCCCTTATTAATAAAAAAAGCAAAGGGTGTCTACTTTGAAGAATCTAAAATATAAGACATGTTTTCAGTTATTTCACACTTTTTTGTTAAGTACATAATTCCATATGTGTTCATTCATAGTTTTGATGCCTTCAGTGAGAATCTACAATGTAAATAGTCATGAAAATAAAAAGGAAACGCATTGAATGAGAAGGTGTGTCCTAACTTTTGGCCTGTACTGTATACAAATATAATATGAATATATATTAATTTTTTGCATAGAATACTAAGCTATTCAAATAGCCTTAAAATTGTTGGCATGTTTTGTGATCACAGAACGCTGACGGTAGCGAGTAGTATTGATAAGGGGAAAGTCGTGTGGCGCCTCATTTCCCCGTTGTTCGAAAAGCGTGACCTGTACACGTTAAAAATTTGTGGCATATACACGAAATAAACAATCAAAATCGTAACCTGTACACAAATTAATAAATCAAAATAACGTGACTATTTCACGACCTGGCGTGAGACCGGGTTGGATGTCAAGAAAATGTTTTCCTCATTGTTTTTGTCACACATTGTTCAGTATCAGGCTTTGCAGCGCACCAATCCTCCATGCTTTCACATTTCCACATATGGTGATGATGGTTACGAATTGGACACCAATCTCCAATGCAATGTGATTCTTTTCATTTCTTGTTGGTTTTTTTTTTTTTATTGTTTTTCTTATTTTCATAGAGGTGATGCTTGCTTTTTACTAGAGGGTTTTTTTTTTTGTCCCCTCACAAAAAAAAAACATTTTGAACAAAATATTCTTATACAATTAAAGGTAATTTGTGTATCGTGATTAGTTTGTAATCAAAAGAGTGGAATGTTACGGCAGAAAATTACATTTAAGCATAATTCTTTATAATTCTTATGTTTTTATTAGCACATTGCATTTTCTCACATTATTGAAAGACAGTTTATTTCAGTTTCACATGTTAGAGAGTCTGGAAGACGAATGCGTATGCCCTTTGTGTGAACTGATAATCTACAAGGCCACAAGTGAACCATCTTCCTTCCCCAGATGCGTCCCTCCCTTGTCAGTTTAGATGTACGGGGAGCGTGACCCCAGCTGTGGAAGTAGGGAACAAAGGAAAAGATTAAGTAAGTTTTATGACTTTTTCTGGTCAGGCAGGATCTATATCTTTATGTCGCCTGGGAGAAGTGTAGGGCAAGATCTTTATCTTTATGTGCCTGTAAGAAAATGCAAAGCCATGTTTAGAATAGATCAGGTGTGGATGTCACTCCCCTTTTCCCAATGTGCATTTAAGATCACTGTTTCCTCTCATTCATTTGAAGAATCTACTCCACGCTGAGCTGCTGTGCTTTTTGTGAATCTGTATTCCTCCTATATTTGCAAATATATCTTTAATAAAATACAAAAACCTAACTTGGTTTAGCCTCTGACTGTCTTATTTGTTTCACAACTTTGAAAACTCTCCCCTGCTGCAAAGGAAACTTCCATTACACCTTTGGCGTTGTTAATATGACGCTAAAAGTCTCCTTTAGTGTAATATTTAGACGCACTTAATCTAAATGCACTGGGTTGGGACAATTGGCGCCACTTGACGCAGTTTAGGTTTAGGAAAAGATGGTGGGTGGGCTTATAAAAGGTACGTTTACGTGGCACGTGGGACAAGAACGGGACAGTTGGGTTTAGGAAACGTGACACATAGGACATAAAAACCTGTCTCCTTGGTGAAAGTCCTGTGTTGTTTGACCCATCCACACCCCCAACCTGCCTCCCTATGTGGAATTTTGGGCTTTCATACTACTCTCTACTGCTGTCCCTCTACGTATTACTCTCTACTGCTGTCTCTCTCCATACTACTCTCTACTGCTGTCTCTCTACATACTACTCTCTACTGCTGTTTCTCTCCATACTACTCTCTACTGCTGTCCCTCTACGTATTACTCTCTACTGCTGTCTCTCTCCATACTACTCTCTACTGCTGTCTCTCTACATACTACTCTCTACTGCTGTTTCTCTCCATACTACTCTCTACTGCTGTCTCTCTACATACTAATCTCTACTGCTGTCTCTCTACATACTACTCTCTACTGCTGTTTCTCTCCATACTACTCTCTACTGCTGTCTCTCTCCATACTACTCTCTACTGCTGTCTCTCTACATACTACTCTCTACTGCTGTCTCTCTACATACTACTCTCTACTGATGTCTCTCTACATACTAATCTCTACTGCTGTCTCTCTACATACTACTCTCTACTGCTGTCTCTCTCCATACTACTCTCTACTGCTGTCTCTCTACATACTAATCTCTACTGCTGTCTCTCTCCATACTACTCTCTACTGCTGTCTCTCTCCATACTACTCTCTACTGCTGTCTCTCTACATACTACTCTCTACTGATGTCTCTCTACATACTAATCTCTACTGCTGTCTCTCTACATACTACTCTCTACTGCTGTCTCTCTCCATACTACTCTCTACTGATGTCTCTCTACTGCTGTCTCTTTCCATACTACGCTCTACTGTTGTCTCTCTACTGCTGTCCCTCTACGTATTACTCTCTACTGCTGTCTCTCTCCATACTACTCTCTACTGCTGTCTCTCTCCATACTACTCTCTACTGCTGTCTCTCTCCATACTACTCTCTACTGCTGTTTCTCTACATACTACTCTCTACTGCTGTCTCTCTACGTATTACTCTCTACTGCTGTCTCTCTACATACTAATCTCTACTGCCGTCTCTCTACATACTACTCTCTACTGCTGTCTCTCTACATACTACTCTCTACTGTTGTCTCTCTACATACTACTCTCAACTCCTGTCTCTATACATACTACTCTCTACTCTCTACTTTATTCCCGTGTAACGGGAACGTAAGCCCACCCACGACGTCGACTTATTGGGACTTTATCTTATTCACCGTAACCCCCAGAGTTAGACTAGTCCATACATACCCTTCTCATCTCTTATTGGGACTTTATCTTATTCACTGTAACCCCCAGAGTTAGACTAGTCCATACATACCCTTCTCAACTCAGTGTGTGCTGTAATGCTGTCTGATGGCTCCAGCGGCATCAGGCCATCACAGAACATGCAGGTGACTGTTTCCTGCAATCCTACTGCTCCGAATAAATGACAAAATAACGCCAACATGTTCCTATTTACATGTTGTGATTTGTAGAGTCACAGCGTGTACAAAAAAACAACGTAACATGAGACACAGCCGTCTTCTTACCAGTAAACAAACCGGGAACTATATTCTCAAACGGAAGAATATAGTACTTGGGCGGAGTGATATGCTCGCAGCAAGCCTGTCTGAGAATATAGTTCCCGGTTTGTTTACTGTTAGAAGACGGCTGTGTCTCATGTTACGTTGTTTTTTGTACACGCTGTGACTCTACAAATCACAACATGGAAATAGGAACATGTTGGTGTTATTTGGTCAATTTTGTCACAATTCGGAGCAGTAGGCTAGTTGGAACCAGTTACCTGCAGGATCTGTGCTAGGCTAAGCTAATGCTGGAACCGTCAGACAGCGTTACAGCACGCACGGAGATGAGAAGGGTATGTATGGACTAGTCTACCTCTGTGGGTTACGGTGAATAAGCTAAATTCCAAATAAGGCGGCGTGTTCCTTTAACATAACTGTGTCAAAAGGGAAGCCAATATTCACGACCAAGCGCGTTCAGTTAAAGCGCTAAAGGAGACTTTTAGCGTCAGTAACAGCGACAAAGGCACCTGACCAAGCATCTATATTTTATGAGATGGTAGTGAGAACGTGTTGGTACAGACAACATTTGCATCTTATATTTGCTTTTTCAAAAAGGCTGATGGGTGGAAAAACACACAAGAGAGAATCAGACATTTCTTAAAAACTTAAAAACTTTATTTGGCCAACAGAAACATTTCATTTAAAACAATTAATGCCATACAATCCCTGACGCCGCAGCGTTAACATACAAAGCACAAAAAAATAAAAAGATTTCCAGTCTGATCAGATCAGTTCAAACATCAGTCTGAGGTTTCCCTCGTCTTCGTACCGCAAAGTGGTTCTCAGTCTCGTAGCTGATTCCTAACGGCTCTCACTAGTCAGTGCCTATGGTTAGCCTCCACATGTCACAGCTTTATATATATATATAAAACCAAGGAGTTTAAAGGGGTGCTATGCAGTTTTGGCCATTTCTTCACCGTTTTCTGGCTTTTTGCTGGCAGGTTTCTCTATAGAGCTCCCCCTACAGCTTCACAATAGAGATGGCAGCTCCTATGTTTACTCGTGTCGGACTCCTCTCTCGGTCAGTCTGCCGTTTCCTCTTTCTCTGTTCCTAAGACAATGCTTTCCTAGCTTTCTGCTTCTTTTTTGCCGGCTCAGCCATGACAATAGTGTGAAAAACTCCATTGCTACCTTGTTAGCCACTTCCTGAATGGGCGTATATGTGTGCAGTGCCGTGAAGCAATACGTTACATCGCGATACTTCCTGATGCTGAGGCGAGGGTGGTTTTTCCGTTCACAGGCGCTATGGGGGAGCGAGACGACCGCCATTCAACCCGAAAAAAGTCATATAACCATTCCAATAACTCCGAACCTGTTCAGTTAAGCTAAATGATCTAAAAAAACTGCATAGTTGCCCTTTAAGATTTCGGTTTGGTTTGTTGTCTGTCTGTCAGCTGGATTATAGAAAAACCTCTGGCCCAATTTCCATGAAACTTGGTGGGAGGATAAAGCATGGGCCGAGGATGATCCCATACACATTTGGAGCGGATTCATAATCACATAGAAGGTTTAAACGGTCGTTAACATTGTGCGATAAGAGCGATAAGACTCTCGGAGTGCTCTTTCTAGTTCTTACTGATTGTCAAATCGTACCGACATGAAGCTTTTTTAGAACAACTATTGATTGTAACTGCAAAAACTGGAATAAAAACTTTGTTTACAATGATTACTAACAAGATACAGAAATGAGGATACAATTTGGAAACCCCTTGTTGGGTTTATCGTCTCAAAAGAGTCAGTTTGTGATTATCAAAGATGCTTCCTGTAAAAGAAAATGTATGGCAGTGGCTGTGTGCCGCTCTTTATCACAACAGAAGTTAACCAGATGTGCATTTGGCTAAAAACAACCAGTAAGTCTTCATGCTTGAAGTCTTTTCTCTTGTCAAATCAAAACATACGGTTTAAAAACTGTTCTGATAACGCAGCCGCAATTAAGTTGATCTTGTGGGCCATTTTTTTTTCATAGTTAATCCCCTGTTTGTTGTTTTATAAAGTGTAAACTATATATCTTCACCTAATTCTGTGTTACATCTTCTTAGCCAACTTCATTACAACTTATTACCGCTAGTTTTAAACTTAATTTTGGAATTCATAGTCAAAAAAACCTAATTCATATACAATTACGCCTAATTTATGAAATATTTAAGCAAATATTTAAGATCAGAGGAACGTATGTTGATGCATAATTACAGCCCATTTCGCATTTGGAACGACGGTGTAATTTTTGGGCAATTTGGTTAAAAGAAAGTCATATTTTTGATAAAGAAACTTTGAAAATGGGTCAAATTTGGGTTATTTAAAAGGAGCCAATGTTTTCCAGGCGCCACTGTAAATGTTTTCCCTTCTTTTATTTCTCATCAGTCTTTTAAAAATGAATGTGATTCAAGACGTAAAGAGGCTAAGAAGATGTTGCACCTGAAAACTTACTTGGACAAACAGCACCAATGTGAGATTTAAACAGTGTTGTAGTCGAGACCACCTAAACCAAGACCAAGTCATCACCAAAACCAGAGTGTATCGAGACCGGGACAAACTCTTTGGGGCCCTATCTTGCACCCGGCACAAGGCAGCGCAGCGCAAAGCCCAACGCAAGTCTTGAAATAAAATCCTGAGTCATCTTCATTTGAGACCGAGACAACACTAAATAGAAATGTGGTTGATTCTGAGACGAGACAGAGGCCTTCAAAAATTGGTCTTGAGACCAAGGGCCCTATTTTAACGATCTAATCACACGGTGTGAAGCGCCTGGCGCTGGTGTGTTTAGGGAGGGTCCAAATCCACTTCTGCTAGTTTGACGGCAGTAAAAAGGGTCTGTGTGCCGGGCGCCTGGTCCTAAAGGGTTGTTCTTAGTGTCTTCATTAATCAGAGGTGTGTTTTGGGCGTATCATGCAATCAACCAATCAGAGATCATCTCCCATTCCCTTTAAAAGCCAGGCGCGTTTGGACCTTGGAGCATTGCTGTTATGATGGAGGATTTGCACCGTAATATTTTGATTTGTAATCTTCTGCATGTGTGTATGCTGCTGTGCGTCCCTGTATGTGTAACAAGCATAGTGTGCACGAGCCAATAGGAGCATTTTATCAACGCTCTGTTAAAATAACAATGAAATGCTGCGTTATTGACTTTAGATCAGGTTTTTGTTGGTCAATGGCGCGATCACTTCCCGCTGCCTCAAGATAGCAATACGATTAATATATAATAATAATAATAATAGAATACGCCCAGAATGCACCTGAACACACCTCCCTGTAAGACCAGCAAGCCCATGGGCCACAGATGAGCACAGGTGCATTATTTAAACGGATGGGACATTGACAACTGCGTCGGGCTTTGTGCTGCGCTTCACCAGGTGCAAGATTGGAACCACAGACCCATCTCGAGTACTACAACACTGGATTTAAGATTCATCTTTCTAACAAATTGTTGCAGTTTTATAAGAGAAAAGACTTTACGGAGGAGGACTGACTGTCTGGTCAACTTTCCCACCAACGAAGAGAACTTGGAGCTTTTTCCAAACCATCCGAGACACGGCTGTTTCAGTTTACCAACAACAAACAACGATCCTTTTCCACCAAAAGAACCCAGAAACGACATGAAATGTACTTTCAAGCAACAAAGGAACTTCTTTGGGCTGTGCCTGTTTTTGGGGAAGTGAGTGTCTGTCTAAGATCCACAGAGACATTTAGAAATAGTTTCAAAAGCTCACACATTCAATAAGTCTCTAATTTGTAGCCACTAAATCACCTAGTTTGAAGGCTGAAGATGATTCTCTAGGCAGCAAATACGCCCAGATTTGTTTCTGATTTAACCCTTGTTTCTGGTTAAATTTGACCCATTTTCATAGTTTTTTTTATATCGGAAATATGCAGCAGTTTCTTTCAACCAAATTGCCCCAAAATAACTTGGATGCATGCATGTACGTTGCATGGAAGCCATAAAACATTCTTCGCAGGTAAAATTAATGATTACTTTCATTGAATGTTGGGTGTTTTATTAAATCTTTTGGCATATGAAAAAAAAATGAAACTGTTTTACTAAACTTTGACATAAACTCTGATCTATTCAACATCCTCTGATCTTAACTATTAGTCCCAATCATTGATAATTTGTGTTTTCATTAAACAAAAAAATTACGGTTTGAATTTTTTTTTTAAAAGCAGCAAAATAAGCCGAATTCAAGTCACGACTGACAACTTGGTAACGTTCCTGGCAAAGTTACGACAAAACCTTGTAACTAGCATTAGCTAGCGGATACCTAACAGTGACGTTAGCTAGCGTTAGCTCATACTAGCGATTTCTAGTCCGCGACATATTTTGGGCTTCATTTAATAAAGGTAACCTGTAGTAGTACACAATCATACATGTTTGTTTTGACCAATCAGTGATGTTCAGTCCTGTAAAAACTACGAAAACCAGCAGTTCAGTCAACTGAGATGTTGGACCTCGGCCACAGAGACTTTGGTTTCTGAGGTAGGAACTGCGGCGCGAGGATTTAAACCCGAACAACAACAACAATGTTCCTCCGGTGTGAAAAGTTCCTGGGTTATTGATAAACGGGAAACGTTCTTGTGGTGGAAAAGGATCTGAAGTGAAAACCAACACATGCAGCTAACAGATCAGAGCTGCTTTTAAACCGCCAAAGCTACATTCACGTCACATGACAAGTACAGACCAATGGTAAACGTTAGGGCTGAGGGACATGTGCTTTTGTCAACATAAGTTGATTATTACACTTCTAGGGACTATATATCGTGAATGCGTCGAGCCGGGCAAGGTAATCACATACAGGAAGGCCACAGTGGAGCCGGATACTTTACAAAATAAAGAAAATTTCAAAATAAAACAGCCAGGTTTTGTGGTGATTTTGGCTGTCTTGACTTCTCTGCTGTGTGTACAGAGAGACCGACACACACATGCATACACACACAGACACACACATGCATACACACACACACACAGACACACACACACACACACACACACACACATGCATACACACACACACACAAACGCAGACAGACGCACATGCATACATACACACAGACACATACACAGACACACACATGCATACACACACACACACTGACACACACATGCATACAAACACACAGACACACACACACACACACACAAACACAGACAGACGCACAGACAGACAGAGGCACATGCATACACACACACACACACACACACACACACACACACACACACACACACACACACAGGTATCTACGCTTCACGGCTATTCGTGGCGCTTCAAAGACCGGTTGTTTACCATCTGCAGTACCTTGTAAACATATTTACTGCAACTCAATCATTCTGGTAAACAAAATAAAGAAATATCAATTCTAGGGAAAAGAATCAATTTTAAAAATTGTCCCAAAAAAACACGATACATAAAATAAAAAAGTAAACATCAGGTAAATTTGTAGATTTGCAGGACGTGAATGCAGCTTTAGCGCGACAGCTGATTGGCTTATTTTTTTTTTTTTTAACATCTTTCATGGATCAACCAGATAGAAAAAACTTTTTTGAACTTTTTTTTACAACAACAAAAATAACAAAAATCTGAATGAGAGAATAAAACAACTGAGGTTAAAGCGTAACTCTCGCCAAAATGCATCCTAGGGTATTTTTGTGAATGTACGTGAGTCAAACTTTAGTTTAAAATCATATTCAGGACCGAATCGCCACTTTTAAGATTTACCGTATTCTCGTTTTTCGGTCAAATGGCCTTTTGAATGGGAGAGCTAGGGGCACTCTCATGCTAGCCTCAAAATAGCTATTTTTAAACCACTAAGAAGGCTCAACACAACATGAGACTTTGCTCCAAGTATCATCAGGAGCTCTACACCTTAACTACACCAGTGACCAATAGATATACTATAACCAGGAGCTCTACACCTTAACTACACCAGTGACCAATAGATATACTATAACCAGGAGCTCTACACCTTAACGAAAGCATTGACAACATTGGTTGTGTACCCAGAGTTTACTAAAAAGCCCCAGATTTAGTATATCCCTTGTGCACCGGTGTAGTAAAGGTGTAGATCTCCTGGTTATAGTATATCTATTGGTCACTGGTGTAGTTAAGGTGTAGAGCTCCTGGTTATAGTATATCTATTGGTCACTGGTGTAGTTAAGGTGTAGAGCTCCTGGTTATAGTATATCTATTGGTCACTGGTGTAGTTAAGGTGTAGAGCTCCTGGTTATAGTATATCTATTGGTCACTGGTGTAGTGTAGAGCTCCTGGTTATAGTATAGATTGGTCACTGGTGTAGTTGGTTATAGTATATCTATTGGTCACTGGTGTAGTTAAGGTGTAGATCTCCTGGTTATAGTATATCTATTGGTCACTGGTGTAGTTAAGGTGTAGAGCTCCTGGTTATAGTATATCTCTTGGTCACTGGTGTAGTTAGTTATAGTATATCTCTTGGTATGTAGAGCTCCTGGTAGTATATCTATTGGTCACTGGTGTAGTTAAGATGTAGAGCTCCTGGTTATAGTATATCTATTGGTCACTGGTGTAGTTAAGGTGTAGAGCTCCTGGTTATAGTATATATATTGGTCACTGGTGTAGTTAAGGTGTAGAGCTCCTGGTTATAGTATATCTATTGGTCACTGGTGTAGTTAAGGTGTAGAGCTCCTGGTTATAGTATATCTATTGGTCACTGGTGTAGTTAAGGTGTAGAGCTCCTGGTTATAGTATATCTATTGGTCACTGGTGTAGTTAAGGTGTAGAGCTCCTGGTTATATTATAGCTATTGGTCACTGGTGTAGTTAAGGTGTAGAGCTCCTGGTTATATTATAGCTATTGGTCACTGGTGTAGTTAAGGTGTAGAGCTCCTGGTGATACTAGGAGCAAAGTCTCATGTTGTGTTGAGCCTTCTCAGTGTTTTAAAAATAGCTATTTTGAGGCTAGCATAAAAGTGCCCCTACCACTCCCATTCAAAAGGCCATTTGACCAAAAAACGAGAATACAGTACATCTTAAAAGTGGCGATTCCGTCCTAAATATGCTTTCAAACAAAAGTTTGACTCGGGGGATATTCACAAAAAGACTCTAGGTTGCATTTTGGCAAGAGTTACGCTTTAATTAAAATTAAAACACAGAAATATTAGCTAAATGTTTTGTTCAGTAGTTTCTTTTGAAATGTGGACCACAGCGCTTTAGGCTCCCTGTTTTGGTTCCAGTTTGGCGTCCGGCGGCAAAGTTAATTTGGCAGGAGCATGTGTTTGATCTGCTTGGAGGTCGTCTCGTCGTTCAGATGTTTGGTCGTATACCTGCAAGGGACGGAGAGCCACGGTCAGTAATCACACTCACAAATAATACTCAGAGTATCAGAGACTGCAGTGCTGGAATGTAACTTAAGAACATTTACTCCAGTACTGTACTTCAGTACCAAATGTTTAGGTACTTGTTACTCTACTTGAGTCTGTTCTTGAGTCCACTTTCTACTTCTACTCCGCTACATTTCAGAGAGAAATATTGGACTTTTTACTCCACTACATTCATCTGTTGCAGCTTTAGTTACTAGTTACTTTAGTTACTCCGCTACATTCATCTGTTCCAGCTTTAGTTACTAGTTACTTTAGTTACTCCGCTACATTCATCTGTTACAGCTTTAGTTACTAGTTACTTTAGTTACTCCGCTACATTCATCTGTTACAGCTTTAGTTACTAGTTACTTTAGTTACTCCGCTACATTCATCTGTTACAGCTTTAGTTACTAGTTACTTTAGTTACTCCGCTACATTCATCTGTTGCAGCTTTAGTTACTAGTTACTTTAGTTACTCCGCTACATTCATCTGTTACAGCTTTAGTTACTAGTTACTTTAGTTACTCCGCTACATTCATCTGTTGCAGCTTTAGTTACTAGTTACTTTAGTTACTCCGCTACATTCATCTGTTACAGCTTTCGTTACTAGTTACTTTAGTTACTCCGCTACATTCATCTGGTACAGCTTTCGTTACTAGTTACTTTAGTTACTCCGCTACATTCATCTGTTACAGCTTTAGTTACTAGTTACTTTAGTTACTCCACTACATGCATCTGTTCCAGCTTTAGTTACTAGTTACTTTAGTTACTGCACTACATTCATCTGTTCCAGCTTTAGTTACTAGTTACTTTAGTTACTGCACTACATTCATCTGTTCCAGCTTTAGTTACTAGTTACTTGAGTTACTCCGCTACATTCATCTGTTCCAGCTTTAGTTACTAGTTACTTTAGTTACTCCCCTTACATTCATCTGTTGCAGCTTTAGTTACTAGTTACTTTAGTTACTCCGCTACATTCATCTGTTCCAGCTTTAGTTACTAGTTACTTTAGTTACTCTGCTAAATTCATGTTACAACTTTAGTTACTAGTTACTTTACACATTAAGATTACAGCAAACAGAACACATGTAGTTTATAAAATCTGATGTTTGATTCTAAAGGTAACTATAGCCAATAATATAACAACCTACATGTCCAGCTGAAAGACGGAGAGAAGGAAAGAGACAGAAGTAAAGAGATACAGAAGGAAAGAGATACAGAATGAAAGACACAGAAGGAAAGAGAGACAGAAGGAAAGAGAGACAGAAGGAAAGAGAGACGGTAGGAAAGAGAGACAGAAGGAAAGAGAGACAGAAGGAAAGAGATACATAAGGAAAGAGATATAGAAGGAAAGAGATATAGAAGGAAAGAGAGACAGAAGGAAAGAGATACAGAAGGAAAGAGAGACAGAAGGAAAGAGAGACAGAAGAAAAGAGATATAGAAGGAAAGAGAGACAGAAGGAAAGACAGACAGAAGGAAAGAGAGACAGAAGGAAAGAGATATAGAAGGAAAGACAGACAGAAGGAAAGAGATACAGAAGGAAAGAGATACAGAAGGAAAGAGATATAGAAGGAAAGAGAGACAGAAGGAAAGAGATATAGAAGGAAAGACAGACAGAAGGAAAGAGATACAGAAGGAAAGAGATACAGAAGGAAAGAGATATAGAAGGAAAGAGAGACAGAAGGAAAGAGATATAGAAGGAAAGAGATATAGAAGGAAAGAGAGACAGAAGGAAAGAGATACAGAAGGAAAGAGATATAGAAGGAAAGAGAGACAGAAGGAAAGAGAGACAGAAGGAAAGAGATACAGAAGGAAAGAGATATAGAAGGAAAGAGATATAGAAGGAAAGAGATACAGAAGGAAAGAGACAGAAGGAAAGAGATACAGAAGGAAAGAGATATAGAAGGAAAGAGATACAGAAGGAAAGAGATACAGAAGGAAAGAGATACAGAAGGAAAGAGAGACAGAAGGAAAGAGATATAGAAGGAAAGAGATACAGAAGGAAAGAGATATAGAAGGAAAGAGATACAGAAGGAAAGAGATACAGAAGGAAAGAGAGACAGAAGGAAAGAGAGACAGAAGGAAAGAGATACAGAAGGAAAGACAGACAGAAGGAAAGAGAGACAGAAGGAAAGAGATATAGAAGGAAAGAGATGCAGAAGGAAAGAGATACAGAAGGAAAGAGATACAGAAGGAAAGAGAGACAGAAGGAAAGAGATACAGAAGGAAAGAGACAGAAGGAAAGAGATACAGAAGGAAAGAGATACAGAATGAAAGAGATATAGAAGGAAAGAGATACAGAAGGAAAGACAGACAGAAGGAAAGAGATACAGAAGGAAAGAGATACAGAAGGAAAGACAGACAGAAGGAAAGAGAGACAGAAGGAAAGAGAGACAGAAGGAAAGAGATATAGAAGGAAAGAGATACAGAAGGAAAGAGATACAGAAGGAAAGAGAGACAGAAGGAAAGAGAGACAGAAGGAAAGAGATACAGAAGGAAAGACAGACAGAAGGAAAGAGAGACAGAAGGAAAGAGATATAGAAGGAAAGAGATGCAGAAGGAAAGAGATACAGAAGGAAAGAGATACAGAAGGAAAGAGAGACAGAAGGAAAGAGATACAGAAGGAAAGAGACAGAAGGAAAGAGATATAGAAGGAAAGAGATACAGAAGGAAAGACAGACAGAAGGAAAGAGATACAGAAGGAAAGAGATACAGAAGGAAAGACAGACAGAAGGAAAGAGAGACAGAAGGAAAGAGAGACAGAAGGAAAGAGATATAGAAGGAAAGACAGACAGAAGGAAAGAGATACAGAAGGAAAGAGATACAGAAGGAAAGAGATATAGAAGGAAAGAGATATAGAAGGAAAGAGAGACAGAAGGAAAGAGATATAGAAGGAAAGACAGACAGAAGGAAAGAGATACAGAAGGAAAGAGATATAGAGACAGAAGGAAAGAGATACAGAAGGAAAGACAGACAGAAGGAAAGAGATACAGAAGGAAAGAGATACAGAAGGAAAGAGATATAGAAGGAAAGAGATATAGAAGGAAAGAGAGACAGAAGGAAAGAGATATAGAAGGAAAGACAGACAGAAGGAAAGAGATACAGAAGGAAAGAGATATAGAGACAGAAGGAAAGAGATACAGAAGGAAAGAGATATAGAAGGAAAGACAGACAGACAGAAGGAAAGAGATACAGAAGGAAAGAGATATAGAGACAGAAGGAAA